>NC_141550.1:17685000-17872500 GCF_021556685.1 Rattus norvegicus | reverse complement strand
GAGTGCTGGGGTTACAGGCATGCACCACGTACACCTATTAATTTCCTTCTTATTTTATAAGTCTATTGGCACAGATTGGACCCTTGTGACTTTCTTCCCTTGCTTTCCCTCACCAGGCACCATGACTACTCTCAAACTGGGGTTTATTACTTTCACACTATTTCTAGAATTACATAAGGACATATGCTGATAATAAATAGTATTAATTTGCATATTTTACACTTCGTAGGTGCTATATTACTATTTGTGGTGTTTTGGTTCTTTTTTTTTTTTTTTTTCCGGAGCTGGGGACTGAACCCAGGGCCTTGCGCTTCCTAGGCAAGCGCTCTACCACTGAGCTAAATCCCCAACCCCCTATTTGTGGTGTTTTATAGCGTAATGATTCTGGTTCCGTTTTTTTTCTACTGGTGGCTACCTAGGCTGCTTTTAATATTTTCAAATGATTTTTCATTAAACATTTGTGTGTGTGTGTGTGTCTGCGCGTGTCTGTGTATACCATGGCATGCATGCACGCAAGTTGGAGGAGATATTTCAGGAATGAGTTTTCCCCTTCAACCCTCCGGGTCCTGGGATGGATCTCGGGTCACAAGGCTTGGCAACAAGTGCCCTTATCTGCTGATCCACCTCCTTATCCTGCTTCTTACTCATGCTTTCACTTACACACTATGACAGATGGGATAGGCGTGGTGGTATACACCTACGATCCTAGGTCTTAGGGAGGCTGAGGCAGGAGGATTATGAATTTGAGGTCAGCCTTGGTAAATTGGTGAGATTGATTAGAAGCCCACAGACAACATGTTGCGACAAATCCTTTGCCATCTCTGTCCACTGTGGCTTCGTGCCCTGGTCTCAGGATTATTATTCTCTTTTTTTCTGTTCCGTTTTTGTTTTATGAGACAGCACCTCACTAAAGTAGACTGGGCTGGCCTCAAGCTGCCATCCACCTACCTTAAAAACCATGTTAGGAGTTTAGGATGATCTTAAAAAGTCCTATCGAAATTTTTGTTTGTTTTTGCTTTTTAAAGTTCATTTCCTAGACTCTTGACTAGTTGCTAGTTGCTTCTCTCTGGTAACGCTTTTCCTGTGAAGTTTTCCACATTTGGAATGCGCTAACTGAACCCCTAAATTTTCATTTAGTATTTCTTTTCTTTTTTTCCTTTCTTTTTTTTCTTTTTGGTCTTTCTCAAGATAGGGTTCCTTTGTGTAGTCCTGGCTGTCCTGGAACTTGCTTTATAGACCAGGCTGGCCTTAAACTCATAGAGATCTGCCTGCCTCTGCCTCCCCTGTGCTGGCATTAAAAGTGTTTGCAACCACCACTCAGTTTAGTATTTCTTTTTTGGTGTGGGAACTATTCTCTTTGAATATTATTATCTAAAGCTAGAGCCCGGGGCTGATACATACTCCAACGCTTGAAAACAATAACTTTACAAGTGTGTTTTCTTTATTTTATGCTTTGGTTCTGGGGTACATGTACATCCATGTACATCAAGTACATCACATAAATGTCGTACCAGTGATCAGGATACTGCCTGCTTTTTTTATTTTAGACTTCTACACAGCCCTGGCTGGCCTGACTTAGTCCACTGACTGCTGTGATCACAGTGTGTACCACTATACCCACATCTACTTTTAAACTCTTCTTAACATATATACATTTCTGAACATTTTCACTACATTTTATTTATTGTGCATGTGTGTGAACACATGTGCCTGTTGTATGTGTCTGTGCCCGTGTGTGTGTGTGTGTGTGTGTTCAGAAGACAACTTGCAGGAGTTGGTATTTCTTTCTACCGCGTGGGTTCCAGGACCTGACCTCAGATTGTTAGCCAGCAAGAGCCTTTCCCTGCTGAGCCGTCTTATGAGTCCTCTGTAGTTATTTTTTTTAATGATTTATTTATTTTTATTTTGTGCATATTGGTGCACGCATGTCTTGTGAGGGTGCCAGAGCCCCTGGACCTGGAGTTAAAGACAGTTGTGAGCTGCCGTGTGGGTGTCAGGGGCTTCTGGGAGAGCAGCCAGTGCTCTGAGCTGGCTGGATGGAGCCATCCCTCCAGGCCTTGTGTTCCTTACGAATATTCTTGCTCTTTCATTTCTTGTGCTGTCTAGAATTCTCACTGGGACATGGTGAATAGGCATTTTAGGGCTAAGGATATTCATTTAAATACCACTTTATGCTCTGCAACTATTGGTTTATGTATATTTTTATGATCAGTTAGTTCTAAGCTTATTTCAAGCTGTATTGTGAGCTCTTCCTTGATAAATAATTGGGACAGTGTCTTTTAAAATTTTTTTTCAATTAGCTAGGCATAGTGGTGCACACACCTAGTTCCAGTACTTAGGTGGTAAAGACTGGCGATCTCTGTGTGTTTGAGACTATCCAGGGTGACATAGTAGGACCCTACTTCAAAACAAAACAAGACACCCAAAAGGACAAAATCGTGTGCACGTGTGTGCGTGCACGTGTGTTTGCGCACGCGAGTGTGCAGGTATCTCCTGTCTTCCTTTGTAGCACTGAGGACTGAAGCTGGGCAAGCGCATGCTAGGCCAATGCTCTACCCCTGATCTACATCCTCAACCTGGGAGGATGCTTTCAATTCATAACTCCTGAGTCTTTTATTGCCTATTTCATGTGTGTGAGTGTAGTGTAGTGTATGCACATGTGTGTGTGTGCACGTGTGCCTGTCTATGCTCACCCGTGTAGAGGGTAGAGTTTGACTTCAGGTGTCTCCTAGCTTCCTTTTCTGAGACAGGGTCTTTGAACTCTCTACTTGCCACTTGTGGCTAGTATGGCTGGCCTGCACACTCCTATGTCTCCTGTTACCGTGTTCACAGGGACACACCACGTCAGGGTTTTTATGTGGATGGTAGAGATCCAAACACAGGTGCTCGGGCTTGCGTGGCAAGCACTTTACACACTAACGCAGCAGTGGCTCTCAACCTGTGGTTGCTGGGAATTGCTATTTTCTTTGGCATAACCCCTTGAGGTTGAATGACCCTTTCACAGGGGTTGCATATCAGGTACCCTGAATATCAGAAATTTACACTATGATTCATAACAGTGGCAAAATTACAGTCATGAAGTAACAACAGAAATGGTTTTGGGATTGGGGTCACCACACTATGAGGAACTGTATTGAAGGGCTGCAGCACTCGGAAGGCTGAGGACCGCTGCTCTGAGGCATCATTCGACCCCGTGTTATCTACTTCTAATGCGTGCACTGTGTTCAGGAGTAACCTGTAGGGTACTGAGTGCCGCGTTTTACATCACTTTCTGGCAGTTCCTCACATTAGGAAGGGAAGGGGTCAGTCCCAGGTTTTCCTTCACTTGGCTGTGCCTGGGAAGACACTGCTGCGAAGTGGTCTTTACACTAATCTGCCCTTGCCTCCCTGCCGCTGGAAGAGGTTCGGCCCTCTGGGGTGCCCCATTTAGTACTGTGTGCCCTGTTCCCACCACGTAAGCTCCAACCTCCTGTGGTCTCAGACCCTCCACCCCCAAGTCTCGGAGTAAGTCACAGGAGCAGCAGGACCCTGCCTGGGTGCACTCACGTTGTGAACATTCGGTGTACTGAGGCTTCTCCGAATGTGCCTCGTTTTGGTGGAGAGCGCTTCCTTCACCGTGACGGCCTGTAAACACAGCAAAGCAAACAGCTATGACTGTCTCATATGGCTATGAACTGTACGCGGGTTTATTTTAGAAGACTCAGAAAACACAAATGTAAAAACCACTTCAACTGTACACACACAGAAACCAATATTATAAGACTGGAACAACGACCACATGTTTTTTAAAACAACAACAAAAATCAATCAATCAATCAATCAATCAATCAAATCTTTCAAATAAATTAAAAATTCCAAACACAGACCAGGAACACTGCTGAGCAGAGGACATGCTATAAACTGATACACGTGTGCAGAAGAAAGCGAAGGCGTCCTAAGAAATGATGCTGTTGGGCTTTTCCTGTGTCCGCCTTCAGTGTGCTCCACACCGACAGGAGACTGTTTTGAAAAACACCAACTGCACCCTTCTAGTCACCCAGTGCACTGTCAGGTCAGCTCCGGTCCCCAAGGAACGTGCACATGTTACACATCTCAGCACTGCTGCCAAGTGCAATATTTTATATTAATATTAATAATATTATTATTATTAATGATATTTCCTGATGTGGAGGATCTCACATAGCCTAGGTCAGGCTTGGATCACACAGCCAAAGGTAACTGAGCTTCTGAGTCTCCTGCCTCCACCTTGAAGATGCTGGGACCACAAGTGTACAGGAAGACCATGCCCGGTTTCTGCCGTAGCAGAGCTCAGACCCAGGTTCTCACGCACGCTGGGCAAGCCCTCCACCAGCTCTACCGCCTTACTTTAAGTTACACATCAGTCTGGCGACTTAGATGCCCAACTGTTAGGAACGGAGTGACAAATGTGGCTCAATGCAAGGACTTCAGAGTCAATCCGTTTGGATGATACACGGCTTTATACCGCTGCCTTGCCGGGTAACTTCTGGCCTCAACTCTCTCTTCAGAAAAAGGAATTATAACAGAACTTCCACCCAAGAGTGATCTTGACCACTAAGCCATATAATATACTTACATCATTCGAACACGGTGCTTGGGGGCTTAGTGTGGCAGCACATATGTGTAATCCAGCACGAGAGCAGAGGCAGGAGGATAGCTACATGTTGGAGACCAGACTAGTGTATATATTGAGTTCTAATCCAGGCAGGTCTTCGGGGCAAGATCCTTTATTAAAACACACACACACGGGGTTGGGGATTTAGCTCAGTGGTAGAGCGCTTGCCTAGCAAGTGCAAGGCCTTGGGTTCTGTCCTCAGCTCCGAAAAAAAGAAAAGAAAAGAAAAAAAAAACAAAACACACACACACACACACACACACACACACACACACACACACCCCATACATCACCCACACACATCCATGTAAGCACAACTCATAGCACACACACATACAACACACACAAACATGCACATACATTCAACACACATTATACACATACAAAGCGTAACACATAAACACGCATGTGTACAACACACATGTATAGCAAACACAAAACACACGTAACACGCATGCACGCACGCATGCACACACACACACACACACACACACACACACACACACACACACACACACACATGCACTGTCAGAGTCCTTTCACTAAGGAAATGGCTATCCAAGCACTCCTTTTCTGAGGGGTGTCTGCTTCATCTCTGTCCACTGCTTGGGAAAGCTGACAAGGGCATCCTCAGGACTAGACAGCCAGCTACTTACCTGCCGGAGCCGCTCCAGACTCAGGATGTTCTCGACCTGCAGCACACCCCGAGTGTACTTCTCGATGTACGTCTCCCCATCCAAAGTGCCCTCGTTCTCACTCCGAGCTGCCAGGAGGGCCAGCGTCTCCCGGTCCTCAATCTCCTCGGTAGCCTAAAGGCACAGAAAGGAGGCGACTGTTGTTCTGTGAATGGCGTCTTCCTAAGGGTTGCGACGTGCTGTCAAAGCACTGAGAAGCGACACCCCCGTTCCACTCACATACAGGCATCTGCAGCAGCAGCAGCTGTTACCTTTGGTATATTGGACACTATCTCATAGGTCACGCCGCAGGAGTAACATATATTGATCAGTGATATTCGCCTCTTTAAACTCTGCGTGAAACTCTGGTAGAAAAGGAAAGGAAAGCTGGAGTAAATTACATGACAAATCTAAGACAAATACCTAATATTCTACAAACTGGAAAAGTATTGTTATTCAAATAGTATAGATATTTTCAACAAAACAAAACAAAACAACAACAAAAAAAACCCCAAAACACAAAATCCCCGAATTTAAAACAATCTGGGCATGGCGGTTCACATCTAGAAATCCTGGTATGTGAGAGGCTGAGGCAGGAGGATTCTTTTTCAGTTTCAAAGCTCATCTGGGTCACACAGTCAATATAAGGGTTTGAGGCTACTGAATGAACCCTGTCTCAAGTAATGAATTAAATAAAGTAAGAAAAGAAAAAGAAACGAGCAGAAAACAAACAAACAAACAAAAAAACTAAACCGAATGTTAAACCTAGAAATCCAACTCTGGTTGGCAAGATGGCTTTGTGAGTAGAGACATCACCTCCCTGCCTGGTGACCGGAATTTGAGCCCCAGGACCCACATGTGGGAGGAGCATCCTCCAACCTCCACACATGCCTCAGAGGCACACAAATGCAAACACACACTAGACAAATATATAAACGTAATAAAACGCCTTTAAGACATCTTCTCTCAGCCTGGTGTGGTGATGCACAACTTCAATCCCAGCACTCAGGGCTTCACGTCTGTGAGAGCCTGCGTTGCACAGTGAGTTTCAGCCAAGGTCGCCCAGGGATACCATGAAGAGCAACTGTGATTGGGGGTCAGACAGGCAGAGGCATGGTATCCCCAGGTAACTGCCCTTCATCTTTCTAGGGTTAGCCAGCTGTCCTAGGACAGTCTGAAGAACACAGGGAGGTCGGTTTTGTAGACAGCACCTATGCCATGGAGTTTAGCCAAGCAATAGGAGTCTGCCTTGCCATTAACATGACTGGGCCTCACATATCGGCAGCTGCCTGCAAATATTGTAGTTCTTTTTAAAGAGGTCCATTTTATTTGTATGTGTGTCTGTCTGTGTGTGGGTATGCATGTAGTATGTATGTATGTATGTATGTATGTATGTATGTATGTATGTATGTGGGAGTACCTGAAGAAGAGGGCGTCAGATGCCCTGGAGCTGGAGTTACAGTTCAAGGAGAGTCACCTGACACTGGCGCTGGGAAGCAAATTCTCTAGATGGGAGCGAGTGCTCCTAACTGCTGAGCCCATGCCTCCAGCCCCATAGAGTGTGGATATCCTAACCGATGAACGTGGTAAGGTTAGAGTCTGGGGCTAGCGTTTCCTTCTGCGGTCTACATCTGGCCACCATGGCCATGGGTTCTACCACTGCTGTCTACCAGAAGCTGAGGTGACACAGAGGAGCTAATTGTGCCCTTGGACGCTTTACGGCAAGCCAGTCCCCTCACTACCTGCTTGTTATAAATATTGGCTGCAATCCGCTTCCGCAACACTAACTCCATGGCGGCCGGGTGGCTGAGCTGAACGGTGGTCTTCACGATCAGGTAGATCCTCTCGTTCTGTGGTGTGACCCGGTTCAGGTGAAGAGAGTCGTGCACCGAGGAGTCCCAGGAGGCTGTGGCTGAAACCTGGGAGTAGCAGAAAGTTGGGGGACAGAAGTAAGCCTCCTCAGGTGGAGCAGTTTGCGAGATATCCCAGAGGAAGGAAACCAACCCTATTTGCTGTGGTCAGATTTCCTCCTCTGTCTATTTGGAATGGTGATATTTGTCCGATGCCCTCCGTCCCCTTCTCCCAGAGCTGACCACAGCTGTTTACGGGGCCGACGGGGCCCCTGTGCTCATGTGAAGACCCCGAGAGAGCCCCAGGGGTATTACCTCGTCATCACTGTGCTTTATGATGGGCAGGTAGAAAAACTGGCTGCCATGCTCCTTGGGCAGGATGGAGTTCACTCCCGACGCGTGGGGGCCCACCAGCTGCTCATTGGCACTGAGGTCATCCGCTGACCAAGGTCAAGGCACGGGATGAGAACAGAACAAAGAAAGTCAGCTTTTAAGCAGTGCTGACATTGTAAAATATGTCTTTCAAATTTATTTTTCCACTTTGTACTTCTTTTTTTTTTTAAATTAACTGAAAAAAAAATTCATCCTAAAAAGTAACGGGTTTCACGATAGCATTTTCTCCTGTGACCCTGCTTGTTGGTTTCCCTCTCCCCTACTTCTGTTGTCATGTCACATGACAATCACATGATATGGAGTCCATTACCTTCAGATCTCTCTTCTCACGATGCTCTTTCTAGCCCCTGCCTGACCCCCTTTACCTCACATAATATGATTTTTAAAAACATGATGGTTCAGGGACTGAATTCAAGAACTTATGCAGGCTGAACCCACGCTCCATCACTGAGCTACGCCTCAGCCCCGAAATACACACAACGTGGATAAAGTATACTGGTGATTCTGTTTATTTTTTATTTCATATCCTAAAATTGAAATAGATAGTCATAGATTCACAGTAGCTATTATTGTTTTAAAATTCAACTAAGGTGGTCAGAGAGTTCCCCTGGGGGCTCCCTATAGGATAGAGTGTCTTCCGTGGGTGGTCTTACCCTCTAACTACCCAAATACGTTCCCTAAACATGTAGACATTTTCTAGTTTCAATTAAGCTTATTGTCCCACTTACACTCATATTAAATTCATATCTATCTATCTATCTATCTATCTATCTATCTATCTATCTATCTATCCATCCATCTATCTATCCATCCATCCATCCATTTATTTTTGTGACTAGATCTATGTAGCTCTGGCTGTCCTAGAATTCACTGTGCAGACCAGGCTGGCCTCAAACCGATAGAGATCCGCCTCCCTCTGTCCCCTGAGTGCTGGGATTAAAAGTGTGTGCTACCGTGTGTGCCTCCTTTCTTTCCTCTCTCTGAATTCTACTTAAGAATTCATACTGGGGGTTGGGGATTTAGCTCAGTGGTAGAGCGCTTGCCTAGCAAGCGCAAGGCCCTGGGTTCGGTCCCCAGCTCTGAAAAAAAGAAAAAAAAAAAAAGAATTCATACTGATGGGACTTCACTTCTCAAGCATCTTGAAGACCTCTGTGTCACACTCAAGAGCCGCTGTTAGCCTTTTCAGTCTTGGAGGTTGAGCTCCACTGGGCAATTGCTCTACTACCAAGCTAAACACCCAGCCCTGCGCCCTTAGGAGTCTATTTATTTACACGCACACCAGGGTCTACTTGCAGGTTCATGTGTCCACTGCACATGCGTAGAGGTCAGAGGACAGCTCTTGGGAGTCAGCTCTCTCCTAGTGTGCAACATGTGGGGTCAAGCTCAGGATGTCAGGCTGCTACACGCAAGCCTCTACCTGATGGGCTATATTGGGCCCCACCCCCACATAAACACAAACACTTTTACTTCGAGACAGACTGTAAGTTACCTGGCTGGCCCAGAAGTTTTCTTGTCTTAGCTCGGAGGATGCCTGACCCCACAACTGTACTGGGTGGTGGTGGGGAGTCTGAACTTACACACGCTAGGCCCTCAGTTACAGAACAACTCTCAGTGCAAGGTAAGAGCATGGTCATTTATGGTCCCCAAACTGCTGGGGGGTTGAGGGCTGAGGGCACTAGTCGGACATGCAACCCCTCAGCCCCTGTCAAGCTTGACACAGAACCTCCAGGGCTGATCCTTTTGCAGGTTAAATCGGTTGCTGCTACCTCAGATCACATGCTTTGTGTTCTCGTTTTCAGAGTCCTGGCTGCTTCCTGTGAACATCTCTCCTCCAGTGACCACACGCCACGCTTATGCATGTGACCGAAGCCAAACTGTCACCTAGTCTGTCTTATCAATAACTGCCAGAGAAATTTATGCACGAGAATACCGCAAGTCTGAGGAGACGGCGGTCTTAGTTGAGTTCGACGATCGTGGGATGGGTGAGTGCCTCTTACCGTTCAGATCCAGGAAGAGAACGGGGATGTGGGTTTCCATGCCAGGAGGTGGGACCCTAAATTCAACAGCAAAATTTAATGGTAAGAACATATGTATTCTATATTCTATATTAACAAAGCACTGCAGGGCCATGGGGACGGAAGGGACCCACTGTGGGGTATGTGGAACCAACACGTCACACCATTACGTTTCTTTATTATGCTTATTTTATTGTGTATGTGTCTCTGGGTGTGAGGGGACATGCAGTCCAAGGGGCCTAAGAAATAACTCAGCCGTTAGGAGCACTTGCTCCTCTTTCGGAGGACTCAGTTCCCAGCACTCAGAGGACTCAGTTCCCAGCACCCCACCGTGGCTCACAATTCTCCATAGCTCTAGTTCCAGGGGAGTCTGATGACTTCTCCTGGCCTCTTCCGACACCAGGCCCACATGAGGTGTGTATAATATACATGTAGGCAAAACGTTCATACACCAAAGAATAAAAAATAAATGAAATAACACGGAGGAAGTAAACAAGAGAGACAACCGACAGAAACCCCAAGGGAGTGAGCACAAGCCGTGGAGGGCAGTGCTGTGTGTAGCAGAGACCAGCAAGTGTGTTGCTCAAACTGGCCCCGCTTTGTCAGAATCACCTCACAGGGCTCTGTAAGCTCTCCGGTCACGTCGTCCTCTTCTGAATCAGGTCTAGGGTGGGACTGAGGGTGACATTTTATGAACACCCAAGAGGACATCAAGGCTGGGAAACACATCACACGAGGGAGGCAGAAGTGAGGAGGACTGACTAGGGAAGACCCTGAGGAAGAGGAAGGTTGGAACGAGCTGACTGCTCACAGGGAGCACCCTGCAGAGAGACTCCGCACTGCATATGGGATTCCAACACGAAGACAGACGCAGCGAGGAGAAAAGCAGGCTGCAAGTCCATGCCTGCAGACGTGGATTCTCCCATATCCTCAGGACCATGACATCCATCCCAATTCCATTATCCAGAGAGACAGAAACACCACCGATGTGTCTGTGTCTGCCTAGAGCAGATCTGGACGCGTGTGTCCCGTGTTCTGGAGGGATGCTGAACTTTATCGGAACCACTCAGAACAAAGTTTGGGCTACACGACAGAAGAGTGTTTGCCTCACATGAAGAAGGCCCTGGGTTCTATTCTAGCAAGTCAAACCCCAGACAACAACAAAACAACTCAGAAGTCAATGTCCAGGACATGTTTCTGCAGTGAGGAGAATTAGCTGCCATTAAATAAGCATGCACGAGAGGTACTGTATGCATACAATATGCACTATAATATATATGCTATGTCAAATGACCAAGCCTCCGTATGTGTATTATCTCTGAGTCTTACAACAGCACACAGACAGTCCCACCTTCATACTGGGAATAAAGGCAGAAAGGAGTTTAAGAAACACAACTGAGGGACTATGGTTAAGTGGCAGAGGACTTGCCTAGCATGCACAAAACCCTGGATTTAATCTCCAGAGCTGTCTAAAATGGGTGTGGTGGGGAATACCTATAACTCCAGCATTAGGAGGTGGGGGCAGAGGGATCAGAGGTTTAAGGCCACCCTTGGTTACTTACCAAGTTCGAGGTTACTTCATACCCACTCAAAACTAACAAGGGCTCAAGCCAGACACTAATCCAGGCCATTTATTTCCTCCTAGACTTGAGGCAGGACAATTAGGCTGTTTCTTAAGAGCAGACCAAGTGCTGGTCGGGTGCTTGAGTCGCTGACTTATCCCATCATGCTTCAGTGCTTATGCTATACCAGTGGTTCTCAACCGGTGGATCTCGACTTACAGGGCAAACTTCTATCTCCAAAACTACGTTATGATTCTTAACAGTAGCAAAACTACAGTTATGGAGTAGCAATGAGATAATGTTATGGTTGGGGGTCACCACAATATGAGGAACTGTATTAGAGTCACCCTTAGGAAGCATGAGAACCACTGCACCCTAACATTAATACTGGCCAAATTAAACACATGCCAGGGCTAATAAAATCTATTTCCTGTGTTCTTCCGGTACGTTTTGAAACCTTTCTCAGTCTAGAGGGAGGAAACAGGATCCAAGTTGTTTATGCAAAGGAACAGGGGAATGTATTCAGAATTTTACTCCCAGTCAGGTGACCTTTGGAAGAAGCTCCCTGCTGTAGGGAAGTTACAGAGAGAGGAGTCAGTGCTGGAGATGGGCGGCCCTTCTCTCAGCTGCAGCTAGTTGATCTTGAAAAGCAATCTGCACAGCTCTGGCCACAGGCAATGCCCAGCACCCTGCCAGCCCTGCATAGAGAAGGGTGGTCTTACCAGTCAGCAGGTGCCCCCGGGATCCCGCTGCCAGGGTCAGGCACCAGCACAGCATTCCTCTCCTCCGTCAGCCCCACCCACTGCTCCACCAGCCTGGCTTCCCGCTCCATGTCATCTTCTGTTTTCTCTGTAGAGTGACAGTAGATCATGACTAGCAGCGAGAGGAGGGGCAACTGCCAAACTTAACACAGCTAGATTTTCATCTGGGACGTCCGGAATGGTTTACACGTCTACCATGTTCCAAAGAAGAGAGTGTGGTTCTGAAGATCAAGCATGAACAGTCAGCCTGAGACAGGACGGGACACCAGTTCCTGGGAGCAGAGGCCAGAAGAAATGCACAGGGCTGGGGCGGTGACCAGGAGGTAGGTGTGTGCGTGTGTGCAAGTGTGTGTTTGTGTGTGAGTATGGGTGTGTGTATGTATACGTGTGTGAGTGTGAGTGGGTCTGTTAGTGTGTGTATGTGAGTGTGTGTCTGTGAATATGTGTGTGTGTGAGCGTGTGTAGATGAGAATGTGTGTGGGGGTGTGTGTTGGTGTGTCTGTGTATGAGTCTGTGTGTGAGTGTGCATATGAGTGTGTGTATATGTGTGTGTGTGTTGGTGTGTCTGTGTATGAGTCTGTGTGTGAGTGTGCATATGAGTGTGTGTATATGTGTGTGTGTGTTGGTGTGCTGTGTATGAGTCTGTGTGTGAGTGTGCATATGAGTGTGTGTATATGTGTGTGTGTAGGTATGTGTGTGTGAGTATATGTGTGTGTTAGTGTGTCTATGTATGTGAATGTGTCTGTGTATGAGTCTGTGAGTTTGAGTGTGTGTGTGTTAGTGTGTCTGTGTATGTGTGTGTGTGAGTGTGTATGTGTCTGTGAGTGTGTATGTGTGTGTGTATGTGTATGTGAGTGTGTATGTGTGTGAGTGTGTGTGTATGTGCCTATGAGTATATGTGTTAATGTGTCTATGTTTATGAATGTGTCTGTGTATATGAGTCTTTGTGAGTTTGAGTATGTGTGTTAGTGTGTCTGTGTATGAGTGTGTGTGTGAGTGTGTGTGTGTGTGTAGGGAGTTAACGGAGCTGTATCTAGGGAAGAGTTAGAATACACACCATATCTACATTACACACTCACTAGAATGATCCAGTTTATTACTGGGTGTGACGTGGCTTATAAAGTGACAAGCCATGTTACAAAGACAGACGATTTAAAAGTATCACACCTCCCTCTGTAAAACTCTCATTTTCCTTCGTGATCATTATGAAAAGGATTTACTGGGTACATTTTTAAACCTTCACGCTCCTGACTCAATTCCGGGGTAGCCTGGGTATGCTAGCTGCGTTTTCAGCAGTGGACGAGGCACACAGACATAACCAGGACTCACTGGGCTAAGACGGTTTTCCACAGAGAAACTGTCAACATGAAATGGAGCAATGTGCACACATACTGACCACACGAGTGACCATGAAGTCAATGCCAGAGCACACAGTTGGCTTGGTCATTCACTCACTCACTCACTCACTCACTCATTCAATCACTCACTCATTCATTCATTCATTCACTCATTCATTCATTCACTCACTCATTCATTCACTCACTCATCTACTCACTCATTCATTCACTCACTCACTCATTCATTCATTCACTCACTCATCCACTCACTCATTCATTCACTCACTCACTCATTCACTCACTCATTCATTCATTCACTCATTCACTCACTCACTCACTCATTCATTCACTCACTCACTCATTCAATCATTCACGACAGGGGTTTTATTATGCAGCCCTGGCTGGTCTGGAACTTACTATGGCCACCAGTCTCGCCTTGAGCTCACAGAGATCCACCTGCCTCTGTCTCTCAAAAGCTGGGATTAAAGGTATGAGCCACCACCCTTGGCTCACAAGGATTCTTCTTTTCCTTTTGTTTTCCTTTTGGCCACTGTACAATGCTGGAAAAAACTACTTGTGGAAGAGTTTACTCCCTTGTACAGTTTTTTACACGTATTTATTTAGTGTGGGGGACAAGCACATCCCAGCACATGTGCACATGAGAGGGAGGACAGCTGCAAGAGTCGGTTCTCCTACCACGAGGGCTCTAGGAACCGAGCGCCTGTTGTCAGACTTGGGGGTGAGGGCCGTCAGCTGCTGAGCCATCTTGTGAACCCCATCACATACCTTTTTTATTGCTGACTTTTTTAATCTGTTCGTCTAAGTATTCCCGTCGTTTAATGAGCGCATCTGACCATCTCTCTCTTACACAATTCAAGTCTTCCTCCTGACAACGAGAGGGAAGATTTTTCTCTATAGAACATGTAGATGATGGTTTACTTTGTATAGAAAAGATGATTAAATATTTTTTAAATAGGGGGGAACTTTTCATTAGGAAAGGCCACTGAATGTCATGGTGATTAATTAATCGGTAAGAAAGCAGAGATTGAATGCCCCATGCTGACCAAGGATGCTGGCACCCAGAAATCAGAGCCCCTGGATCTTTAGAAGGACAGTCACACTGAAAGACAAGACAGGCTTGAACGATGCTGGAACAGGAAGATTTTTATGCTGCAGGATGCTTTTTGGGCTATGTGTATGCACACCCGTGTCTGTGTGCATTTGTACGGTAGTGATTCGCTGAAAGAGGTGCGATTTCAAGCAGGACACCATAAGTGAAGCTCAAAGCACAGAACGTCAAATGGTAGGGGGGGTGACAGGCATTTATGTAGTCCATAGTTCAATGGCCTTGTTATTAACACGTGATTTTTTTTCCCCCGAAAGGCATATAATAGGTCAGCAGAAAACCTTCAGAACTTGCTGCAAAGATTTCGCAGTCAACCGTCACCACAAGGACAACCAAAAACCGCCCATGCAAAAACTCCCATGCAGTCAGCCATGCTCGAAGAAATCCCAGAAGCAGCCGTTGGACTCCACTGTGAACACGGCAGGAAGCATGCCCAAAGCGGTAAGACGTTAGTGGATGGCACAGCTGAGACCTAAGAGGATGCTGACCTTCTCCCCTACCCCACAAGGTCTGGTTTTGTCCACTTTCATCCCTTCTTAGTAAAGCTTTAAGTAGGGAAGGAAGACCCACCAAGTCTGTCCCTGATGCTCCTTGGCCTAATTCTAATGGGGACCTCCTGATACTAAGAGGAGACGGATGGCACTCAGGAGCTTTGCCTACAAAGTCTCCATGGCTGACCCCACAGGAAGGCTCACACCCTTTCCACCTGAGCGGGAAAGCAGTACAAAGACAGAAACCACGCCTGGTCTCGCCGCCTGCTTTGACCACGCTCCCTCCACCCACCGTGCTCAGCAGGCTAGTTGAGGCTGACTAGGTATATTATGTCTGTCACAACGGCTCATTCCCCTCTCTTCCATTTCCAACAAGAGAAAGCCGCTATTTAAACTCTCAACATGGTGAACTAAGCTTGACCCCGGTGAGAGGGGACGCTGGTTAAATAAGACAAAACAAAGATCTGTGCATACTCTCCAAGCCCATTGCCCAGTGAAAGTGCTTTTTAAAAAGTCAAATGGCATTTAGAGTAACATTCATCTTCCGGCAGGGAGAGGCAAAGTGGAGTCTAATGGAGGACAGACAAGAGTGGACCCGCTGTGAACGGGGAGCAGTGCGCTTTTTTGAGGGTACTCATTAGTACAGCCATACTGTCTCGCTTGGCAAGGCTTTACTGGCTGGTCACCAGAGCCGGCAGAGCAAACAGTGCAGATTTGGAACAGGAAAATCGAGAGGATAATATCATGTCCTTGATCACATACAGAGCAAATCAGAAGTAAGTGAGGAACTGCACACTCTCACTCCGAGGCCCTGTCTCCCCCCCTCCCTGGCCTCTGCTTTGCGAAGGCTGGCGATTAGCGAGAGCTGTGCCCCATGCACGGGATTGACAGCGGTGGCAATACCTGGTAACTATCCATATCACCGCCATTCTCCTCATCTCTCTGGTGGGGAAAACATAAACAGAAAGGACATGCATTTCGTTCTCTGACAGCACAGGGAGAACCATTTAACACGTTACAGTGGGCGCCTCACACAACATTAGCACTGTAAAGCATTTCACCGAGTCCCAAAAGATTAGGAAGGATTAAATTCTTCAGTTGGTTGGTCAGTCAGTCAGTCAATCTGTCTGTCTGTCCCTGTGCCTGTCCTGTCTATCTCTGTTTGTCCTTCTGTCTGTCTCTAGTTGTCCGTGTCTGTCTCTTTGTCTGTCTTGTCTCTGTGTCTGTCTGTCTGTCTGTCTGTCTGTCTGTCTGTCTGTGAGTGTGGGTTCTGGGGCTCACACTCGGGTTGTGAGCCTTGGAAGCAAGCACCTTTCCCATCGAGTCATTTTAACACCTGGAAGAATTTTTTTTTCTTTTTTAGAGTAAGGAAAACAAATATTCTAAAAGAGAATTCTCTTAGAAAAGGACTGAAAGTGACTTCCCTAGGTGAGGCCTCGTGCTGCTATCACGGGTGACCTGTGTTCCAGGCAGGCTGTCTGAGGTTTGGGATGATCTTAGCAAGACAGAAAGGCTAACCTACAAAGGACTTAAGAGATTCTCTTCTCACTGAGACCCTATAGGGATATAGAAATATAGAAATGATTAATCCAAGGTTCTCACAGATGGTGGCCACTCAGGACAGAAGCTGGGACTCTAGTCTCCATCCCCAGCGGCATTCCTTGGAGTTCATTCATGGATGAAGTTGCCACAGGAACGCCTGGGGACCTAAGGCTATGGGCACATAATGTTCAGTGTTGGCGCCTGCGGGGGCAGCTGAGCCACAGGAATGTACCGGCTATCAGTGTCCACGATGGACGGACCACAACTGCCCCAAAGGCATGGCTGAATTTCACAATAATTATCCAAAGTAACAATTTGGTAAAAAACATTAGGCAAGACAAAGAACCAAGCTGAAACCAAGAGTTTGGGTAGAGACAATTTTCCTTCGAAAGGAGACTACAGAAAGCCTAGATGATGATGATGATGATGATGATGATGAAGATGAAGATGAAGATGATAACTGCTGCTGCTGCTGCTGCTGCTGCTTCTGCTTCTTCTTCTTCTTCTTCTTCTTCTTCTTCTTCTTCTTCTTCTTCTTCTTCTTCTTCTTCTTCTTCTGCTTCTTCTTCTTCCTCCTCCTCCTCTTCCTCCTCCTCCTCTTTCTCCTTCTTTTCTTCTTCTTCTCCCTCCTCTTCCTCCTCATCACCATCACATTAGCAACTGGGTCTCACTATGCAACCCTGGCTGGACTGGAACTTTCTCTGTAGATCAGGTTAGCCTTGAGCTTATACTGGTCCTCTTGCCTCTGTCTTCCAAATTCTGGGAGTACAGGAATGTTTTACTCTGCCCAGTGAAGTCTTTTATTTAAATTTATAACAACCTCTATTAGTGACACGAGAAAATAAACAGGGTCATTGCAATGTTGTTACAATCCTTTTCACATGTATACTTCAGAACACACGTCTTTTAAAGCCTGTTACAGTATCCCCAGCAGTCGCGAGATGAACGTATTGGGTGGTAGCTGGAGGCTGAGAGAATTTACCTTGAACTGATTTTCTTTGTGGCGAAGAACAGACAACTGTAACGCAGCATCATCTTTTAGACTAAAAAGGTGCTTTCATCAACCCAAACCTAGCCAAGCTTACAGGCTCCAACATCATTGTATAGTGTACTGGCTTCAGCAATTAAGACAAAACAACCGTAAAAGCACTGAGCCAACGACAGTCTGCAGATACGACCTTGAACATGGTAAGGGAAGGACGATGATCACAGCTTGATTCTGTGTGGCTAGGGCAAGCTTTTCTCTGGAGGCCGAGGACTGAGGCCAGGGTTTCACACATATAGGCATGTGTCTCACCATCCAGCTCTACTCTTAAGATACCTGCAGGACCTGGCTACAGTTAATTTTTTTCAAACCCACATCTTTAACAAAACACCCGTTCTTTTAAGACATGGCTCAGTGGTTAAGAACACGGGCTGCTCTTCCAGGGGACCCAGGTTTGATCCCCAGCACTCACATGGCAGCTCATGACCACCTAAACTCTGGGGAGATATTTTCTTGCAAGTCAGAGAGATGTCCTCTATCATAGACTAGCTTTCTGCACTGCCCCACCCTTCAGGGTCTCATGCAGCTCAGGCTAGCCCCAAAGTATGGAGCTGAAGCTGAGAATGAGTCTGAAGTCCAATTCTCCTGCCTCCACACTCCAAGTGTTGGGATGACAGGCATGTGTCACCACACCCAGCATCTTTTCATTTCCTAATGAGGACAGGGGACTTTAGGGACAAAATGACCAGGTGCATAGTTTTTATATAACAAAAGGAGAGCAGTAAAGACTGGTTTAACGTGGTGGTACACAGGAGCAACTTTCTGATAGCAGTGCACATGGATTGGGCCAGCAGCAAGGTTCACATATACTGGGCCGGGTGCAGAATGAAAGCAGCCCAAAGCAGGCGACCACTAGAGCACTGAGAAGTAAACCTTACCAAGCAACACTAGTCAAACACAGCATTTTTTCCCAGAGAAAGGCAACAGTTGGAGATAAGACCTGGGGGAAGGTGAGGAGTTCAGTTTCTTGCATTCCCAAATAAGCTTTCCACTGCACATCAATTTTTTGTCTGCACTGATTTTTAATTATTTTTTAATTAATATTTGATTTTAACGTGTATGTATGTATATCTGAGTGTAGGTGTGTGCACATGTATGCATGGGCCCTCAGAGGCCAGAAAGTGTTGGACCCACAGGGGATAGAGTTACAAGTGGTTATGGGCTATCTAACATGGGTGTTCAGAACTGAGGTTGGGTCCTCTGTAAGAGCAGTATGTATTCTTGCTTTTTTCTTTTTTCAGAGCTGGGGACCGAACCCAGGGCCTTGTGCTTGCTAGGCAAGCGCTCTACCACTGAGCTAAATCCCCAACCCCAAGCAGTATGTATTCTTAACCCATGAGCCATCTCTGTAGTCACTTGATCTTTTTAAAATTAAAAAAAAAATTTCTAAAATACTAGGCATAGACTCCAGCTCGGTAAGCACTCTCCAACCAAGCTCCACCCAGACAGACTTGGGTACACAGTACTTCAGACCCGTGTCTTACCTGGTAACTGTCCAGCCCTCTTTGCAGCTTGGTGGATCTGGCAGTCACACAGCCAATGGATACTGATAGGATGGCTTCAACCATGAGTGGCAGCGTCCCCGAATGCTGCACAGGTTTTACTGTGACCTGTACTCTACGGGAGTGACCCTGCAGAGGTGAAGGCAACGGAGGTGCCAGGAACAGGGATAGGGACAGAGGAAGGAAACAAGAGAAAATGGTTTGAGAACAGACATACAAATAGCATATTCCCAGAAACTCTAAGAGCGGAGTAGAGAAGAGACACGAAAAAACAAACCATCGAAAAACTTCGTGGTGTTTCGAATATGCTTAGCCCATGGGAAGTGACATGAATAGAAAGGGTGGCCTTGTTAGAGGAAGTATGTTGCTGTGGAGGTGGGGCTTTGAGGTCATATCTATGTTCAAGTCTGGCCACAGTCTCCTCCTGGCTGCCTTCAGATCAGGATGTAGAACTCTCGGCTTCTCCAGCACCATGCCTGTCTAGATGCTGCCACGGTCTCTGCCATGATGATAATGGACCGAACCTCTGAAGCCGTAAGCCAGCCTCAATGAAATGTTTGCCCTAACAGGAGTTGCCATGGTCATGGTGTCCCTTGGCAGCAATGGAAACCCTAAGACAAACTTCATACCTGTCTGAGTTGGAAGACGCCGCCGGTGTTGACGTCCTTCGCCTGGTGAAGCTCTACTGCGGCGTAGTCTCCTAGCTCATTCAGTTCCAATATGGAGATCCACATCTCTATTCTCCGGGTCACTTCATTCCACCTGCAAAGACCACAGCTCAGCAAGCGATGTGTCATCCAGGGCTGCTATGAGCAACAGTCAGGCACATCCAATTGCTGAGTTGGAGGCAGTGCTGGGGATGCCTCACAGGTCACTTCCTCATTTAACGCTCACACAGCCCTGGGGGATGGACTCTTAGGCTGCTCAGCCAAACCAGACCTTACATTTAAGTGATGGACACAGATCGGGTGTAGAACTCCGGGGGCCTTGACAAACTCAAGTTAGCTCTGCCTATTTTAAAAGGTCGTGAAAACGAAATCATGTGGTACGGACTCCTGAGTTTGGTTTATATCGCATGGCGCAGTGGATGAATGGTTCTTTTTCTGACAGGGTCTCTCTATGTAGCGCTAGTCAGCCTTGAACTCACAGATATCTGTTACCTGTTTCCTGAGTGCTGGGACTCACGCAGACATGAGCCACTTTGCACGGTCCTACAGTATATACCTACCCACCTACCTGCTTGCCTGCCTACTTATCTATCTATCTATCTATCTATCTATCTATCTATCTATCTATCCATCCATCCATCCATCCACCCACCCACCCATCCATTTATCTACCTACCAATCTGTCATCTATGTACTATCTATCACCTACCATCCATCCATCCATCCATCCATCCATCCATCCATCCATCCATCCATCCATCCATCCATCTATCTATCTATCTATCTATCTATCTATGTTGGGCTCAAAGGCATGCACCACTACCACCACAACTACTCGACCAATTCTTTTATTTTTAAATGCTGACCAAGTGTTCTTGGATGAATGATCTAGTACTTTGCTTGTTCATCTGCTAAGAGACACCTGGGCTCACTGGGACACTGGGTAAACTGGTAAAGTTGCCACAAACACTATTTGTGGATTTAAATCTTCCTCTCTCCCTGATAAGCACCTACGTGTGCACAGCTGGGTCACAGAAGAGGCAACTGATCAAGTTTATATGCAACTGCCAACGTTAGGGCTGCGGCTGGGTGGGAGAGCGCTTGCCTTGCATGCGGAAAGACCTAGGCATAGTCTCTAGAAATGCTATGAAAACGATAAAGACGTTAGGGTTTTTTTTTCTTGTGTTTGCTTGTTTATTTCCATACTACGCCTTCAATGCAGACTAAATCCACCCTGGAAGCTTTCCTTACTGTGGCCTGAGAGCCTGAGACCATCTCGAAGCTGTAGAGATCCAGGAAGCATGGTGCACACCAGTAATTCTAGCACTAGCTAAGGTAGGAGGATTTCAAGTCTAAGGCCAGATGGGTCAGATAGCAAGTACTTCCTTAAAACAACCACGACGACAAAAACTCAGGGCGTGCTGGTTCACACCTATAACTTCAAACATGGAAGGTAGAGGCAGGAGACTAAGGCCAGCTCAGACTATAGCCAAATCAGGTCTCAAAAAAAAAAAAAAAAAGATAATAAAGTTAAATAAAAAGATATCCTATTTTCTTCTGCCTGATTTATAGGTTTTTTTTTGTTTTTTTTTTTTTTTTGCTTTTCATTTAAATTTGAGATCTGGGTCAACAAGGTGGCCCAGTTGGTAAAGGGGCGTGCCTTCAAACCAGACGACCCGAATTCAATCCCCGGGAACCACATGGTGGAAGTTGGTAACAGACTCCTGCAAGGTGTCCTCTGACTCCATCTGTGAGAACACAGACACACACTGGGACACAAAGACAGACAGACAGACAGACAGACAGACAGACAGACAGACACAGACACACAAACACACACACACAGTGTAATAAGAACTTTAAAAATAAATATATGATTATCTCATAGTAATTTTTGTGTATAATGTGATGTAAAATAAAGTTTTTTTTTTCACATAAACACAGCAATTATTTTAGCTTCCTGTGGCCATGACTCACTTTGTACAGTGGTTTTTTTTTTTGATGCTTGGTGGCTCCTTCTTGAATTCCAATTTAAAAGGGAGGAAATGGCCTCAGAGAATGAACAACTTGTTGGAACCCCCAGGGTTTGAAGCCTGTACTCTCGCTTATGGTCACGAGCTGGTCCTGACTCCCAGCTCTCATGCTCACAGCAAGAACAAACCTGTCGTGTAATGTCCTTGTCTTCGCGTGGAGGGAATCGACCTCCCAGATGGGGCTTCCGTTCCCAGCACACCTGTGGCCCCACACTTCAACTGCCAGCGCGCCATCAGAAATGAACTCTAGGAATTCTTCTGTGACAGTTACCACGTAGTCCTGGGACAAGAAGGCAGGAAGACACACTGAGAGTCGGACATAACGGTATCCACGTACCTGCTCTCAAATGTAAACCTGTTTTGTAGGAAAGCATGAATGACCACAGAGTGTTAGAGCTGGGAGGGATCTAGGAAGAGAAACCTGGATCTAACGAAGAAAGCAACTTGTCTGAATTCACACTTCTGGCTTTAGGTACAGAGCTGGGATCAGAATTCTCTTCCCTTGGCTCATGGTCAGTTCCAAAGAGCCACTCTGACCTCCAGTTGACCCTTGCTGTACTTTGAGACTTACTGAGCAAGGGACTCCAACTATCTGATTCCTCCATGGTCTAGGCTCTTGCTCCTGAGTGTCTCACTTCAATTTCCCTCACTCTACAAAACCAACCCACAATCGTGCCAATTTACAGAGTTCCCTGAGAACTGTGGCAGGTCACCCGGAACATTCCGTAGGCTCCAAGCCAAGCCGCTTCCCTTCCCGTGGGCCTCCTGGGGCGCCCAAGCTGAGTCTCAGGTGCAGCTATGCCTGACTCATTTCCAGAAAAAGCTATTAAGTTGACTGAACTTTATACTACCTCCTTTCTCACTTCATCTGGAGGCAGACCCAGAATTTTAGAAGGAAAAGAAACATGGTCAATTAGTTCAAACTACATACTTTAGAAGTAACCAAACAAAACAAAATACCAACAGCCTCTAAAACTCACACTGCTAACCCAGGGGCTTAGACATCCGTATGTATTCAAACAGTTGTTAAACAGCACACAGTTAAAATCTAGCCTTTGTCTTCCTGATGTGAACGGCCCTTTGGATAAAAAGAAGGGATGGGACTATTTAAAGCAACAACAAACATGGGGGGTGATATTACTTAGGAAGAGAAAAAAACTAGTGTGGGGGGAAGGGTATGGGAGAAGGCAATAGTCAGAGAGGGGAGTGAACAAAACAAGGTATAAAGACCAGACATAAGAAAATGCCGTAATTAGGCCTATAGCTTTGCTTGCTAATTTAAGCAGTAAGTAAGTATAGCCGGTAAAAATTCTAACTAAAGATTCTTGACAATGTGGTTTGGCACATACAGGTCAAGAAATGTAGGCTTGGGGTTAGAGAGGAAAACCTGACGGTTTAAAGCAGTTGTTCTTCTTCCCCAGGACTCTGGTTTGGTTCCCAGCAGCCATATGGTGGCTCAAAGCTACCTGTAGCACTGGCTCTAGAGTGACGCCCTCTTCCAGCCTCTGGGCATGGGTATGGTGTGCGTACTGACACACAGGCCAGACACTCATATACACTGAATAAGTAAAGAAGCAAATCTTGGGGGCTGGAGAGGTAGCTCAGTGGTTAAGAGCATTGAATGCTGTTCCAGAGGTCCTAAGTTCAAATCCCAGCAACCACATGGTGGCTCACAACCATCTGTAATGGAATCCGATGCCCTCTTCTGGTGTGTCTGAAGACAGCGACAGTGTATTCATAGACATAAAACAAATCTTTAAAAAAAAAAAGAGAGAGAAGCAAATCTTAATATAAGAAAAAAGAGAGATCTGAGAGTCTTGTACATAGGACATTTTATAGGTTGTAACTGGATTCTTTTTTCTAAGTTGGAGCCAGAAAGAACAGACGCAATGTAGTGTAGACAGGCCATCCAGGAGAAGCCTCACCAGAGGACAGAGTCTGTCTTTGAGAATGCATTAGGTAACAGTGCCGAGAGGAAGTCAGAAAGGTGAGGCAGGAACCCAGGAAACAGCTTATTAAAACATGTGGCAGGGAGCAGGGATGTGCAATGATGTTTCCGCTGCTCAGGAGGACAGGGCAGGCCCAGGAGTTCAAGGCTACCACAGCAATACAGCAGACTTCTCACAAGAAAATAAAATAAAGACAAAGGCAATATATGAGAAGGAGAAAATCACTGGTGGATACCCCTGTGCAGAAACAGACTGCAAGGATGGATTTTTCAGATTTCGATTTCTAGATTCCCAAATCACTATGACTTGTAAAGAAGATCACGAGCTCTACAAAGTCCAATAAGATATATTATATTTAAAAGAAAAAAACAGAAACAAAACCAAAGGTAGGAGGCTCGTGATGATCATGGAGGGTGGAAAGGCCTCATAACACACCCTAGGCCTGCTTGAGCTGCAGAGGAGGACTCTGTAGTAATTTAACACGCCTGGGGGAAGGGGCGCCATCTCTTTCAGTGGTGTAGCCAACAATACGTTACCTTCCACCCGTGCTCAGGCATGAAACGCTGAACCCAGTGGGTGATAGACACAGCAAGAGATGGTGTGGAAGTCAGAGGGGGACTGCTGGGAAGAAGGGTTTCAGTGTGAGGGGGAAGGGGGAGAAAAGGGATCTGACCGAGAAAAGGACTAAGATTCTGAAACTGCAGGGATAACAAGAAAAACTTTCTTATTTTTTTATATTCATGAGGAATTTTCGGTCTTTGAAAACAAGGGGGGAGGGTTGGGGATTTAGCTCAGTGGTAGAGCGCTTGCCTAGCAAGCACAAGGCCCTGGGTTCGGTCCTCAGCTCCAAAAAAAAAGAAAAGAAAAGAAAAAAGAAAAAAGAAGAAAAAAGAAAACAAGGGGGGAAAAAAAACTCTACACAGTTGGAGGGCATCCTGTTCAAACCCGGGAATTACACATAATACTGCGGAGTACATGGCAGAAGATACATACGCTTTATTCTTTATTTAAAAATAAAAAGTAGATTTTTTTAAAAAGACTGTGTCCAATCCCACTGCTCCATCATGCAGCTGATGGTGACTCCTGCGGCCATTTCTGGTGCTGGGGACTGGCTGAGGGGCCTCGGCTCATCAGACTGTCACCCCTAGCCTGCTACCTCACTTGGTGATTTCATCCGTACCTTACAGTGAGAGAAGGTCACTGTGTACTGGGCATCCTTAGACTGAGGGGACGGCACGTCCGGGTCCACCACCGGGGCAGCCACTGTAGACTCATACTGGTCCCAGAACGTGTACTGACAGAAGACGAAATTCGAGAGGCTTATGGGTAGCCCCGTTGCCTCTTTAATTATCACCTGAAGAGATTTAAAACAGTAAATTATACTTCTCATAAAAAGAAACACCGAGGTATGTATCTGTCCATAGTTCAGTCACCTCTAAGAGGGGATCGAATCAGGGAGATCAGTACCAGGACAGCCAGAGTTATATAATTGAGTCATCACTTGGAAATATTTGAGACTATTCATTGTGATTGATCTATTATCTATCTACCTATCTATCTTCCATATTTCTATCCATCTTCTATATCATCTATCATCTATCTTTCTATCTATCTATTTATCTATGTTTATCATCTATCTTCTATTTTTAATCTATCATCTATCTATCTATCCCTCTATCTATCTATCTATCTATCTATCTATCTATCTATCTATCTATCTATCTATCATCAGAGAACTTAGAGCCTCACACAGACCTAGCTGTATTCCCTGCCTACCCTTTTTTAAAACTATAAACTACGGAGGGCTTAGCTCCTAGATATCTGCCCAATTCTGTCATTTGAGTGCTTGGACGAAAGGCTTGTACCATCACGTCTAGTGCCTGGACCCATCTTCAAATTGTAGGAAAAAGTATATTTTTTTATTGTATTTGTGAGCGCACAGGTGTGTGCCTTGGCATGTGCACACACGTGCCATGCGTGGAGGACCTATGGGAGTTGATGCCTTCCTTTGATCGTGTAGGTTCTAGGGATGGAACTTGGGTTCTTGGGCCAGGCAGTAAGCCTCTTTTCCTCACCAGCCTAAGTGTTCCATCAAGAACAAGACCTGTACCACAGTTTTCTAATGACAAAATATAAAGTTCATAAGAAAAAAAACTTATGACTCAGTTTCTGATATAGATTTGACTTTTAGTAGAAAAAAACAAAACTCACTAATAAATTCTCCATGCTGCCACATACATGGCCTTCTATATTTGTAGATTTGATGTGTGTGGTTTAACCAACAGACCAGATACACCCAAGACAACTACATTGTTGTGACAGCGTGTAGACTTTATCTTGACATTCTCTAAGCAACTTATAGTTTGCTTTCTGTGGATGTGGTAAAAACCATAACCAAAAGCAACTCAGGGGAAGAAAGGGTTAATTTCAGCTTATCGGACATAGACTGTCACTGAGGGAAGTCCAGGCAGGAAGTTGAAGGAGAAACCATGGAAGAGTGTTGCTGGCTAGCTGGCTCATGCTTGGCTAGCTTTCTTTTTGTTTTTTTGTTTTTTTTTTGGTTCTTTTTTTCGGAGCTGGGGACCGAACCCAGGGCCTTGCGCTTCCTAGGTAAGCGCTCTACCACTGAGCTAAATCCCCAGCCCCTTGGCTAGCTTTCTTATACAGCTCAGAACATCCTGCCTAGGGAATGGTGTCTCCCACAGTGGGCTGGGCTCTCTTATATTAATTAACAACTAAGACAATCTCCCACCGAAAGGCCCACTAGACAATTTGACCAATGCAATTTCTCTATCAGGTGACTCTAGGCTGTGTCAGATAGAAAATTAGAACCAACTGGTGCTGGGTGTGGTGGTGAGCAGCTTTAATTCCAGTGTTCAGGAGGCAGAAGCAGGCAGATCTCTGTTGAATTAGAGGCAAGCATGGTCTACATAGTGAATTTCAGGATAGCCAGAACTACATAAAATCTTAAAAAACAAAGAAGACCGTGATAGAACAAACACATCACACTTGTACCACATTACATGTTATTCTATTGGTGATTATTTAAAGTATGTAGAAGCATGTGTATAGAATACATGCAAACATGGGGTATATAGGACTTGAGTGGATTTGGGTATGTAGAGGGCATCATGAAATCACTTTTTGTCTGGATACTAAATGCAAAGAGTACACCTTTAGGGGGAATTTCAAACAATTGTCACGAGAGAATCCTAGAAAAAGTGCAGCTCACAGTCACATCTCCTGTCAGACAGTTTAACTTCCATTGTGCTAGATGAAACTTCATTAAACTTCATGTGTATCTCTTGGCACTGCCAGGGTCTATGAGAGACCTGATCACTGTCCCCTCACCCAGCTATGTAAACCCCAATCACTGCCTTCTCACCAGGCTGCGAGAGCCCCAGCCACTGCCCCCTCACCCAGCTACATGAGTCCTGATCACTGTTCTCTTACCCTGCTTTGTGAACTTGGATCATGGCCCTCTCATCCAGCTACCTGAGCCTGGGTCACTGCCCTCTCACTCAGCTACCTGAGCCCTGGACACCGCCCTCTCACCTGGCTACCTGAGCCCTGATCACCACCCTCTTGCCTGGCTACCTGAGCCCTGATGATCACAGTTCTTCACCTGGCTATGTAAGCCCCAATCACTGCCCTCTTATCCGACTACCTGAGCCCCTATCACTGTCCTCTCACCCAGCTACGTGAACCTGGATCACTGCCTTCTCACCCAGCTACCTGAGGCCCAACCACCCATCCTCTCACCCGGCACGTCAGTTTTTTGACCCGGTGGATGACTTCCCCACTGCTGTCCACCACTTCAAGACTCCCACTCTCACTGGAGTTCTCGGAAGAGTCATCCTCCGACACGCGCTCTGGAACAGTTCCTGTAACACGCATCACCTCCACGTGGAGACGCCCGGCAACCTGGGTCAAGGAACAGGAGCATTTCAGAGTTCAAAGGAATACCCTGGGCACCACTCGCCTGAGACAGAAATTCACTCGACAGCCCTGGCTCACCATCTCCGGCAGTGTGAGACCCTCCCTCCTAAGCCACTTCCAGGAGGGAGACCCCAAACCCACCCTCCCAGAGCCAGGCAAGCCCAGGCCCTTGCAACCTTCTTTCCTTACTCTGAACCTAATTTGTCCCCTCCCAACCTTCTTTCTAGAACTCTCTTAGGTGTATCCATTTCCCTCAGCTCAGGCGAGGAGCAGCTTCAAGGGAGCCATCATATTCTACTGCGACGTTCAGTTTTATGTTTGTTTACAGAGTTACTCGTGCTTGGGTAATCTGTTCACTCCAACCGGGATCTAGCCTCCTGGGGCACCGAGGAGTGGGCTCTCCTGCCAGCGAACTCATGGTTAAGTGCAGAAAGAGAGCAAGAAATGAGAGCCAATAACAAGATGGTGCAGTAGACTTAACAAGAAAGGTGTAGGGGTCGGGTGTCATAGGATAAGTGTGTGCCCATGCGCACAGCAAGTGTTCACAGGGAAACATTGGATGGGGGCAGAAACTGTGCCAAGCACTGCACTTCCGACAGTACACTAGGCAGACATGGTCCCTGGCTCAAGGAAGAAGGGTGGCATGTAACAAGGAGCCGCATAAAAACGGGCTCGTGGGTTGGTAACAGGTACTTATTCTGGAAGGGATCATACGAACAAAGTTCAGATGGGTATGGGAAAGTAGTTCTTTTGTTTGCGTTTTGTGAGGTTTTGATTCATCTAGACAGGGTCTCGCTACATAGCCCAGGCTGACCTCACTGTAGAATCCTCCTGCTTCAGCCTGCTTCGACGATAGGCACGTCTCCCCATTCTCTGCTCTGGGTTACGATTCTTTGTTCAACTTACTGTTCAGTTATGTGTATATGTGCGGGCCTATGTCCTTGAGCACTGGTGTCCAAAGAAGGGCATCTCCCCCCTACCCCTAAGTAACTGTTCTTGTAAGGCCATTAGATTTCTGATCGTGGTAGCGTTTCACTATAGCAGGTCCAGTATGGTGGTAGTCCTTCCTTCTCTTGGAGATGGCTCAGGGTGCTCAAAGGCACAATCTTTCTGCCTCAGCTTCTGAATACTAGAATTACAGGGATAAGCCATCACCCCAGGCTAAGAGTTATGTTTAATGCTCAGACTTCCACGTGGCAACTGGCACCGGGGCTAAGGATCTAGAGAAATTAGCTGATGCTATCTGACCAGCGAGATACAAGGTAGAAGGTACTGAGGGTAAGGAGAGTGGAGAAACCACAGTGCAGTGCTTCATACGATGCTTGTCTCTGTGTGTGTGTGTGTGTGTGTGTGTGTGTGTGTGTGTGTGTGTGTACAGGTGTATGCATGCCACAGGACACATGTGATGGTCAGAGGCAAACATTTAGAGGTCCTTTTCCTCTTTCCACTGGAGACTGAACTCAGGTCAATAGGCTTGCAAGGCCAAGCGCTTTTACCCTGCTGAGCCATCTATGGGCCCCCCAGGACATTTGTGATATAATTTCAGATACCCAGAGCTTGCCAGGGACTCTAGATTAAGAGGCCCTAAACAAGGGCCTCGGCCACTGGCTCCACTGGTCACTCAAGTTGTATTTTTAGCATGAGAGAAGCATTGGTGGTCACTGGAGCAGACTTATTCAGGAAGCTCTCAGCTCCTGCACTCACACACTCACGCACCCCGGGAACCCAGGTCTATTCCCAGCTTCTCTTTTTAAACCATACCTTATTCCAAGAACCCCAAAGGAATAACTCTGGAGTTCAAGTTTGTATGTTGTGTAAGACAGACCAGGAAGTTAAGGATTGTGGCCGAATAGGAAAAACATCAGTTGACAAGCTGGGAAGAAGTTTGAATGTGAGACACACAGCTTTTATGCCTCTACCCATAGAAGATGGCGTCTAAGACTCCAGAATGCAGAAGACCAGCAAACAGCCAGTGGGTTCTGGGGAAAATCCTACACTGTAGCAGGGGGAACCACAAGATGATATCTTCCCCTGTGCTGCCAAGGAATACAAAGAAAAGGGACTCTTTCTGGAGGGCCGTATGCTGGAACGCATCACAAGCTTAAATAGACAGGCGCCTGGGCACTCTTAGGAAACTGTCGCTAACACGATAAGAGCCAAATAGTGCTCACTGAGACAGCAGATAGTCCAAGCAACTGAATACCCAAAAGCTAGAGGTAAGTTAGGTTTCCATTATAATTAGGTTGGGAAGCAATAAACTGAAGAGGACATTGCTATGACATAGCAAAACGGCCGCTTCAGAATATGAAATGGGAAAAAAATGGGGTCGCTTTGCAGGGTTGGTTTGGTTCAAATGCTTTGTAAATGTACAGAGACTAGAAGGGAATCTTATTACGGTGTTGGTCTGAGGGATACTGGATAATTTTCATTTTATTTGAGTCTTTCCGTAGGCACAGTATAGTCAAATAATAAGGTTGTCAGAGTAAAAATGGACCTAGGGAAAAGTGAAAGTTTTCACGTGAATGTTTTCTAACATGTCCGAGGCCCTCAAAGAGCAAATAAACCACCCACACTGTTGAAATGTGACTGCCTGAAGGGAACTAACAAAGGGTATTTAGGCTGCTTGGTTACTTAGAACTTCAGAATAATCTGCCTCTGTCTCCTGAGTGCTGGGGTCAAATGAACACACCACTACTCCTGGATCTAATACCTTGAAGAGGGTATCTACAGGCTAGGAAGGAACTGGTCTGGATGGCTAGTAGTGGAGTTGGTTTTTAGAAGAAAAATTAATATGGCGGAAAGAGCAAAATTTATTATCAAAAATATTTCTTATTTGATGAAAACAGAAAAAGATTATGAACCACAAATATGAAATGTGTTATCTTTTAAGACCATGGCTTAATCCTGACTGATAATTTATATTAAGACCAGCTATTAAGAGGGATAAAACACACATACACCCCTTCTTGATCTTTCTCAAGGCAGAGATGAAAACAAAATTTCCTATCTTGTCAATGTCTAGGAGCTGGCTTACCTCCCCCTGCTGGCTGATAATGGGTACTGCATATTGAAGCTTCACATCACAGAAGAGACATTCCAAAAACACGTTAGCCACACCGATGAGGTTGTGATTCTCCTGAGCTTCATAAAAAGGGTCACCTCGTTTCCCACAGAGCCTCTTAGCCTGAGAAGAATAATAGGTCACTGGGTGAGAGAGGTCAGGGAACAACGCATCTACTTAAATCATGTTACTTCAAACTAGAGGAAGCATTCATAAAAATAAACAACTAAAATCAGAATCGTACCCACAAAGACCCAGCACACAAGCGGGGCGTGTTTGCTAGGGGCTGCTCCTGCAGAGGGGCCCCAGCTCCACTCACCCCACGCCTGCAGCTTGTTTCATGCCATGCCCTGTCACTTGCACCAACTCCTTCCTTCACCAAATTTTCCTTTTCATTACCAACGTCAAATGCTAAAAACAAAACTAAACATTACATTCGCTACAATTACAATTAGAAATCTACCTAGCCCTGAGCACAGTCAGGGACACATGCGCAGATGGGGACGAAGAGGAACTCCACACTGGCTTCGGCCTAATTTTCCAGGACTGAAGGTGTGGAGCGACTGCGCATGCTCAGAGCGACTTTCCTCATTTCCCTTGAGAGGCAACGAGAACAAAGCAAACTAAGACCCGCCGGGCTTTCCCGGATTGTGCATCCACCTGACTGAATCACGTGCGATTGGACCTTCAAGATCACACTTTATCTCCCTAGTGTAAATGACCAAACCATTACACCTGTGGTTTTAATACGGCCAAATCTCCTCCACGCTCTGTTTCTCTTACCTTGGGGACATTTTCTTTCCATTCTTGGTAAAGGTCTCTCATATCAATTAACTTATTTTCCAGCTTCTCGATGGTCCAGACCTGGGTGCTCTTTCCTTTCCTCCTGGCCTGGATGGCGGGCTCACTGACAATCGCTCCTCTCTGTATCGTGATGGAGAACAAAGCGGACATGGTCCCGACATTCCCCGTCATGGTTAAAGGCAGTATGTATAAGGGTGAGGTTGTAAGGTTACAAAAGCTGGTAAAACTTTACCACCTAGGGAATATTCTGGTCTTTCTTTTCTACATATATCTATGTACCTATACATCTATATATACATACCTCACAATCAATTCCTTTCATTTGGATATTATTCATAATCTTGCTTTTCAATAGCAACATGGGAATTCATGACACAGATTTATCACATTCTATAAACCAATTACAAGAGTACTTCAAGTTTCTGTTACACAGATGCAACCAGGAGGTGGCTCCATTGACAGAGTGCTTATCTAACACAAAGCCCTGGGTTATACCCCCACCACCACCTAAAACAGATGTGACAATGCATGCCGGTAATGACAGCCTTTGGGGGTTAAAGACAGGAGAATTGGAGGCCCAAGGTCATCCTTAGCTACACAGTAAGTCTGAGGGCAGCATGGGATTGTGAGACCCTGTCTCGACCAATCATCAATCAATCAGTCTTAGAGAAGAGAGGGACTCTAATAGGATCCTCGTATGTAGACATGCCTATGTCTGTGGACTTAGAACTCCAAAGACCGATAAGATACTCCCTAACTCGCTTACATTTTTTTAAAAAAGACTTTATGTGTATGTGTGTTTTGCCTGCGTGCATGTATGTGCACATGTGTCCCTGATGCTCTCAGAGCCAGAAGAGGATTTTGGATCCCCTGGGACTGGAGTTCCAGATAATGGTGAGCCACCATGTGTATGCTAGGAACCAAACTTGGGTCCTCTGGTGGAGCAGTAAGTGGTTACCTGAGGGAGCCCTCTCTCTCCACTCCCACACACAATGTCTCTTTTAATTTGCTGGGATAAAAATTTATTTTCTTCCAGGTCTCTCTCTTACGGTAAAATTCCTTTATATTGTAATAATAGACTTCTGTATGGCTACAAGGAGTTCTGTGTGTGTGACAGCAAGTTTCAGATGTTTGTCCCTTCTCAGAGAGTCTCTCATAGAAAGGCAGGACAACCAAATACACACACAGACCCCATTGCAGAAGGGGTGTTTGCATGAAGGAGAGCAGGCATTACTTACACATATATGTATATACACGCATAAACACACATGTATGCCTAACTTCACTCTTTTGAAACTTCTATATTTCCGTGGATGCGTGGGTGTGGGTGAGCACTGTGAGCCCGTGGGGGTCAGAGGACAACTCTGTGGAGTTGTCTCGTTCCGTTCTTACGTGGGACCTGGGAATTGAACCCAGGTCATCAAGCTTGTGAGCTAAGCTATCTTCTGAGACCCTAGTTTCACTCTTTTCAGGAAAGCGGTTAAATCAGAAAGTCCTTCGGCAGCCAAATTCTGCTTTTATCTTTCCTTTTCCTTTTTCTCAAGACAGAGTTTCTCTGTGCAGCTCTGGCTGTCCTGGAACTCCCTCTGTAGGCAAGCCTCAAACTCAGAGATCTGCCTGCCTCTCCCTCCTGAGAGCGGGGGTTAAAAGCACATCACCACCCCGCCCCCCCCCGCCTTCTGCTTCTGTCCTTTCTAAGGGCGTTTACCCAGCACACTTACCCATGGGGTTTATACCCGAAGGCTTACAGAGACAACCGTCTGGTTCCCCTCAGGCCCTGCTCACAGAGGTGACTTCTAGATTCTAGCTCGCAGCACTTACTAGCCTACATCAAGCTGTCCCCCTCCCTAGGGCTGCGCCTACCTTCCTGTTGGCACTGAGGTTGGCCGCAGGGATCTGAAGAGTCACTTGGTAGTCAGTGAGTTTGCCCATCTCCTCAGCCAGGAAGTTGGCTTCCCTCACCAAAGTGTTGGCTTTCACCAGCTGCTCTCGAAGCTTGGCCAAGCTCTGCCGAAAGAGTTCATCCCTGTGTTGAAGAAAAGAAAGCACATGCGGGCGGAGTAAACCAGAGTTCCGTTCCTTCCTCAGTGGGCGGGACCATCAGAAAACCATAACCAATATGATCGACAAGTACAGAACTACTTCAGGATGTTTTTCTCTCCAATGCACAGAGAGGTCACCCGTTGAGAACTACAGTTGGGGACAAGATCTGTAGCTGAGGACTGGTGTTAAACAAACAAAGTCACAAACCCAGGCACTGGGTATTGAGGTACATGTCTTTAACTCTAGGATGTGAGCAGCTAAGGCAGGCGGATCTGTGTGAGTTCAAGGCCAGCCTGGTTTTCATAGCCAGTTCCAGACCAGCCAGGGCTACCACAGTCTTTTGTTCTTCCCTTCCTCCCTCCTTTCTTCCCTCCCTCCCTCCCTCCCATAGTCCTCATGCCTTCCAAGCATCCCTGGTCACTCTCACATGCCCTGCTTGTTGGCTCACACATGCTCAACCTAATGATTAGATTCAATTCTTTTAGCTCCTCTATAAGTCACTTCTAGATTCAACAAAACAGCTTGCTCCCGGGCTTCCAAATTTCCTTTCCTTTCCTTTCCTTTCCTTTCCTTTCCTTTCCTTTCCTTTCCTTTCCTTTCCTTTCCTTTCCAGCTTTCTGTTTCTGCTAAGCCACCAGCCTACACCCCTGGAACTAGGGGTGCTCTTAGTGGCAGCGGGCATATCTAGCAGGGGGAAAGTTCTGGCTTCAAGCACCAAAACCTCCTTCTGAAAGAAAAAGCAAAGACATCAGCTCAGTAACAAGCCTCCCTGCTTTCTGTCCGCACCTCCAGACTGTTGTTAAGGAATCACTCACACTTCTGTCACTGCCAACTACTAAGGCTGGGTAATATCTCTGACACAAAACACCAACAGCCAAACTAGATCCGGGTCACCAGTCTTCTTTTCCCAGGTCTGCCTTCCCTTCACAGGCCTCTCCAGCCCTGTAGCCCTCATTCCCGACTCTGGGTCTGTCCCTATTCTTACCTCTCCTCAGCCCACTGGGTCACTTTCTGCTGGGCTGTCTGGCTGCTGTAGGCCAGGCGATCGGAGGCGCTGCTGGGCGGCTGCCTCTCGGGAGAGAGCTGCTGACGGAGCTGCTCTAGCTCTCGCTCATACATGAGCCGCTGCTCCTCCAGGGCCGTCCTCTTCTCTTCCAGGTACTGCTTTTCCAGGACCTGAACCACATTTTGAACTGGATCTGGTGAGCCAAGAGAAGAGGCAAGGGGTTGTAAGCAGCCGATAAAGACAGGAGTCTACACGGGTATCTTTCTAGGCTTCTTCCAGGAAGAAGCCTGTCCTGCCTCAGAATCTGGCCTGGTCCTCTGCTTTCTGTGACAGGCCTGAGGGCTCACAGGGGAAATCCTCCTGGTTTGCTTTTGGGTAACACTTCAGCCAACCATAACCACAGTTTCCACTGTTACCTTCTTCAGCAGGCTGAGTATACCTTCATGCTAACCCGTCTGTGTCATAAACCTCCTGGCATTTGATGGGGAGGGACTGGATGTCAAACCATTGTGAAGCCCAGGCTGACACAGGACTAGGAGCATAGAGAGTTGATCTTTACAGCACACGACTTTTACACTCATTTAACAAATTTAACAGGCTTCTGCTTGCTCACCGGGGACTTCCTTAATCTTGAATTTCCCTAGACGGGGAGGAAATACCTTTGAAAATATTGACTAGGTACAGGGGGTGGAAATTCTCAGGTGTTAATTCCTAAGAGGGCAATTAACAGAAAGGAAGGAAGGGAGGGAGGAAGGAAGGAAGGAAGGAAGGAAGGAAGGAAGGAAGGAAGGAAAGAAGGAGGGAGGGAGGGAGGAAAGAGAAAGAAAGAAAGGAAAGGAAAGAAAGGAAGGAAGAAAGGAGTTAGGAAGGGAGGGGGAGAGAGAGAGGAATGAGGAGGGAGGGGAGAGGGAGAGGAAAAACTATCCCTTTGGCCATTTAGTGGTCCAGGAACAAACAGGTACAGACAACTGAGCCCTTAGCACCTCTATGGATAGCTGTGGTACAGGAGGGACCTGGCTCTGAGGAGCCAAGTGGCTGTGCAGGGCCCCTAGTGTGGTGATGACCAATGAGCCGGATGCCAGATCCAGACAATGGCACAGGAACCAAGTCACAACCTAAGGGAGCAGCCTGCGAAGAGTCAGCCCACTTGACAACCATAGGAGGAAGGGCGACCTCTCCATCCCTGTGAGCATCTCCCGGCATCCCTGATAACCTGTGCGACCGTCCTACTCTTCAGTTCTCAGCTTAATTCCCAGGGAAAAAAATGGGGAAAGTACTTCAGAAGTTTCTTCATCACCTAATTATGGCTGTCCACAAAGACTTTCCCAAATACCCCATGTCAGTTTATATGATATAGGTGAGCAGCACACTTCTCTATTAGCACGCAAGAGAAGGGAACACACCGGCCTTAAGAATAAAGTTAATAAAACAAAGCAAAACAGAGCGGTTCCATGTAATTGCAAGATGCTGTGAGTTGTTTTAATTCAGAACGACAGCTGCCATGCCAACGGCGACTCTACTGGCTGAATCGCGAGTGCAGGGACCAGACTGACTCCCCATGCAAGAAGAACCCTGCAGCCAACGCCTCCTTCCCCGTGGGGGATAGCATCTCCATTTTAATGTTGTGGAAACTGGGGCTCAGAACAACCATATAGATGACCAAGGACGGCACCAGATTTTGAGCTCTGACTGGAAGCTGGAAGTCAACTGGGGGTGGGGGTGGCAGATGGACGGACAGACGGATGGACGGGTGGACATCGACTTGATGAACAATCGATACAATGCTCTTATCCTGAAAGTCTCTCCTATGGGCACTCATCAAAGAACAGGGGCCTTCAAAACAGACAGCCAGATTACTCTAAAATCCATCCCCCGCCTCAAAGCAGCATCAGTTTTCATCACTGAGACACTGCCTCGAGGGGTTTTGTGACAAAACCCCGAATGGCACGCTGGGGATGGAACCTTGGGCCTTGCTCATGCTAAGCAAAGCCTGCCGTTGACTTTTACTGCCCAGGTCCTGAAAAATGTATTTAATCCACACTCCTGCTTTCCATGTTGCAGAAACACATGTGACCCTAGTGGCCGATACAGCAGGATCTCAACCCGGGTTCCATGTCAAAAAGGCTGTAGGGCAGGCTGCTTACAGCCGCACCAGCAGCCAAAGTGACACAGCACAAACTGGGGCCACAGACCAAGATGCAGATACAGAGAGGGCAGCAACTTAGTCCTGTGCTTGAGCCTCCCGAGCCAGACATCCGGGTCCCCTCCCGGGGTTCATCAGACACAGCCCTGCTTACATTTCTTTAAATTTTCTTTTGATCTTTTTCTTTACAGTGAGTGTCTATCCACACATGCATGTACACATGTTTGTGAGGTGGGATGCATGTGGGTGTGTGTGCATGTGGTAGGCCAGAGGCAATTCTTAAGCATTATCCCTCAGGCATGTTCAGAAACATTTATTCATTTTGTGTGTACACGAGCACGCATGCTGTGGCGTGTCTACAGAGTAGGAGACAACTTGCTGTGGTTGGCCTTTTCCTTCCACCATGTATGTTCTGGGGATCCGATTCAGGTTGTCAGGCTTAGTACCAAGTACCCTGACCTGCTTAGACGTCTCACCCCCCCCCCGCCCCCACCCCCGGGTTTCTCGCTAGCTCATCAGTGAGTCTAGGCCGGCCACCCATCAAGCCGCAGGATCCTTCTTTGTGTCTCCGGTGCTAGGCTTACGGATACAGGCTGCTCTTCCTTTAAATGCGAGCGCTAGAGACTGAACTCAGGTCTTTATAATTGGAAGGAAAGTCCTGACTAAGCTGTCTTCCCCAGCCTGGGAAATCTTTGATGATATTTATTTCTCTCTCCTGTCAATCAGTTTGATGCCTTTGCTACCCTACACAGCCTCTTTTAAGAATAGATTCTAACATGGCTGGCAGCTTTGATATGACCCAGAAGTTTCTTTCTTAATGGCTTTTTCTCTCTCCCAAACACTGCAGTCCTGCCCACTACCCAGCCTCATCTATATCAGATCCTAGGAATGAGATTTCTAGCCCCAAGGGACATTATAATATTTAATAAATAATACATGCTCCCCTGCTCCCCCCTCCCCCGCGCGCACAAAATGCACTGCATGACCAGCAGCAGGTTCTGTAAATAAGGACTCTTGTAAAGAAGCTGTGTCTACGGAGACTGGCTGATTTCAGGACCGTGGAGAGACTGCAATGGTGCAGGTCTTAGGTTAGTGCTAGCCCTCTGGAAGGGCCCACCCTTGCCCACCTGTGTCTGAGCTAACATCCTGTGACTAACAGATAAAAACCATTTCGAATCATTAACGTAACAGACCACTAGCTTTCGCCAACCCCAAATCTAAGAATATCACGGATAGCATCTCGGGCTTATAGAAAAGCTTGTCCCATCTGGCCATACCCGCCTCTCTCATGTACCCACTGACGTGTTTAAAACGTCCCTTGATGTATGACTTCCTCTGTTTCGTAAAATGATAAAACTTCCATTTGAAATATGGGATTTAAGGCAACCTAAACATGTGTCTCCAAGTTACGGTCATTCGAAAACGGTTCTAGAAGGAAGTACCTCTTATTTTTAGTAAATAAAATAAAATAAAATAGGTCCTACGGGTGCTGGTAGAGGGCATCGGCAAGAGCATTAGAAATGACTCCCACCGGGATGTGAAGAGAGTCCATCTGCAGGAGAAAAAGAAGTTCCTAATCCTAGATGTGAGAAACCGGCCCATAACCTTGGCTGGTCCCTAACAGTCTTTATTTTAGAGCTGGCTTCAGAAGAACTTGGGGAAAGGTTGGTAGTGTTTGATTTCCACGTGGGAAAGAGGTGTCGTTGCTCTGCGCTAGACTTTCTTCTACTTTATTTTCATTTTTGATATGCACGGATGGGTCTATGGGTGCATGAATGTTCAGAGGGGTGTGTGGGTGCACATGTGCGTGCATGCACGTAGAGGCCTAAGGCTAACATCAAGTACCTTTGCTATATTATGTATTAATGTAGGTCTCTCCCTGGAACCCAGAGCTCACCAAGTCCTCAGATCCAGCTAGGCAGCTTGTTCCAGGGATCCTGTTTCCACTCCCCCATGCTGGATGACAGGTGGGGTGCCGTGGGTTCTGAGGACCAGAATGTTGGCCCTCGGGCTTGCAGAGCAAGCTTTTAACTTGCAGAGCTATTTCCCCAGCTTCCTCTTTTATGACTACAGGCAGATGAGCTGGGTTTTAGGTCAGAACTTACTCTAGAGGTCTCAGTGATTACAGAGAGAACAGAGGTTACATTTAAAAGTGCCATGGTCTCTGCAGGAATGAAGCCATTAGTCACAGCAGCAGTTAACACAAAGACGCTCTCCTGTGCAGCTGGGCTTATAAGGAACAGGACAGCTGGAAGGTACCAGAACTGGAATGGGGTTCAGGTATCATTTTGGGGAAGAAAACATTCCTCAGTCACGGTCAAGAAGCAGTTCTGTCAGGCAGAAAACCTTTGCTTCACCTCAGTACTGCCCTGTTAGACCTGGCCAAAGCTCGAAGCACACACCATCCCCCAGCGGCCCTGGTGGAAGCCAGCCAGGTTCCCGAATGCTAAAGCAGCAGTTAAGAACCTCTCTCCCAGTGTTGGTGAACCAGCTTCGTCTGAAACCACAGGAGGGGGAAGAGGATCTTCAAATAGGACCACCACGGGGACGACCACCAGGCAGACAGGCTTACGATCGGGAAGCCACCTAGCGGGAGACGGAATTCTGAGGACACCAAGGCCACCAGCTCATATGGCTGCATCAGGGCATGCAACCCTCGGGGGCGATTGGTAGAGTGAGGTAGGCATTGTCCTATGCAGGTAAACGACCTAAAGAACAGTTCACTTTAAACATCGTTTTTACCAAAGGTCTTTGAGCCTGTCGGTTAAGTAAGTCTCTTAGGAAGTAGTTTCCAAGTGAGCCCATAGTAAATGCTTCCTTTTTATATTCAAAATTCCTGGATCCGTATTTTTTCAGCGACTTTTTCATTCTCCCAGAAATGACAAGACCAATGGTGGAAAATTTGATAAAAAAAAAAAAAACAAAAAACAAAAAACAAAAAACTTTGTCAGATCCATTCAGTAAATGCTCTGTGACCATGGAGATGTTATTATAACTGGCTTTGGGGACAAGAAGTCCCCAAAAGGGGGCCATCTGCATACTCCCTGGTTCCACCTGAGTTTTCTCTGCAGTCTTGATGGTACTCTTTGCTGATGATGGCCTCTCAGTAAATAAAGGACTGGCCATGTCTAAGCTTTGGGATGGCTCTGCTTCTATACCAGTGTCCCTCGGGGACTGACCTACAAAGGAGCCGATGTCTTACCATTGCTGTTCAGTGTTTTCATGATGACCTCCATCTGTGCGAACTCGTAGTTGTAGTCTGGTTCTGAGGAGGCCTCACTCGCAGCGTCTAGATCATGCTCCGTGGCGCTGGTTTCTTTCTCAAAGTCTTTCAGCCAGTCCCGCCGTTTCCTCTTAGGCAAGTTAATTCTGTGGAGGTTTCCATCATTGGATAATATCAGCTTGATGTATACATATCAGGGGAAAAAAATGGAAATAAAAAATGCTAGAGAGCATGAAGCTGTTACCTGAAAAAGTGGTTGTTTCCCCATAAGATCCTGTCACCATGCCACAGCTGGGTCACGCTGCAGACCAGGGTGCCATTTACACAGGACCTGGAGGGACACAAAGGAAGGCGCCAGTTGGAGAGAAGACGGTAGCCTCAAGACTCAAAGAGGTGACAGGGAATGGTCTCCTAATGGGTGTATTCTGGGAGACATTTGAAAGAGTGACAGCAACCGTCTCAGCCGTGAGCCAGGGCCTGCCAGGTCCCCTCAAAGAGGGATCCCCAACTCTGTGTGCTTCTAATGAAGAGGGAAAGCATTCCATAACATTTACAAACCAGGGCTGGGGAGATGACTCATTAGGCAAAGCTAGTGTGAGGACCTGAATTCAGATCCCCAGAACCCACGTTAAGCTGGAGTAGTAGCACAACTGTAGTCAACGTTCCCAGGGAGACAAGGAAGGCAGACACAGAACCCCTGAAGGCGCCCAGGCCGGCCAGTGCTGCCTATGCAGTGCTGGACAAGAGACTCCACCTCAAACAAGGTGGAAGGGGAAGGGTGTCACATGTGCGGCTGTCCTCTGATCTTCACTCCGGATCACACAGACACACACGCAGACATAGACATAGACATAGACACAGACACATAGACATAGGCACACACAGATGTAGAAACAGACACACAGACATAGGCATACACGCAGACATAGACACAGACATGGACGCATATACAGTGACACAGACACACAGACACACAATGACACAGACACACAATGACACAGATACACACAGACACACACACAGACGACACACAGACACACACACGCTCACATATTAAAGCACCACAAAACCTAAAATACATATATTCAACAGCTCATTAAAAATAAGTTTGCTGGCAATTTATAAACAAAATATGGATGTGGGAAGGTAGTTAGTTAAAAGTAAAAACCTTAAAGGATGCTCAGGGAAATCTGATGACAAAATGTGGTGGAAATGATATTTACTTTAAGTTACATTCTCATACAATCTCTCACTAGTAAAGTTCTGGGCTTCACAGGACTCTGACGCCTGAACTTTTGAAATTGATTCATGAAAACATATACACTTCGGTGTAGTACTTTAACCTCGACTTCTGAGGCTTTGCTGTAATAGCGCTAAAAAGGGCTCTCTGTTCGTCCTCAAAGTAACCATGCTGCTATGATTTCAATATGCAAAGCCTCCACAGGTCATGTGCTAGAACACGTGCTTCCCACTGGGTGGCGCTGTGTCCAAGGGTTGTGGGATTTGGGAGGCGGAGCCTCACTGGAGGAAGTGAGTCACTGGGGGCGGACCTTGGGCGATAAAGCTACCCAGTGTCTAGATTTCTGGCTTTCCGAAGTCACGGGACAGTGCTGGGGCTGCTTCAACCCCTCACAGATTCTTCACCACCCCACCAGCCAAGCCTGCCACCACAACTTCCTAGCCAATATGGACCATACTCTAAAATCACGAGCCAAAATATACCCTTCCCTTGGTTTTTGTTTTTGAATTTTTATTTATTTGGTTTTGTTTGTTTCTGGTTAAGGCAATGGTAATGGTAACTAATACACCCTCTGTGACCAGAGAGTAAATCCTCTAGGATACCTAGTGCAGCCTCCACAGCCGCCTCCTACCTTGCGTTTTCTTTGGGCGTGAGAGTGATATCTCCATCCGTTGCGATGTCGATCTCACAGTGCTCGGGCTGAATCCCTATTCCAAAGAGCTGGATGTCCTGAGAGGTATCAGCACCCACCCGCGTGTGATCCTAGAACATACAATTGAAGATGGGAAACCAAGTTCACAAGAGACTTAGACAGAAATGCTTGTAAGCACATGGGATAAATCAGGAGTATGAAATTAATCGCACTGGAAATCAGGAACATCAAAGGCCAAGGGTGGGCTGGCGAGATGTCTCATTGAAGGACAGAGTTCATCACCAAGCCTAATGACCTGAGTTCAATCCCCAGGGCCTATGTGGTGTTAGAAAATCATTCTCTGACCTCTATTCACACTCTGTGACATGTGCATGCCTTCTATAGATAGATAGATAGATAGATAGATAGATAGATAGATAGATAGATAGATAGATAGATAGATAGATAGGGAGAGATAGACAGACAGACAGACAAGCACATAACAATATTTTTTAAGCTAAAAGCTTACCTTGAAACAATTTTTAAAAATGTTTAAACTCTACCAACACCTGTTCCTGTATCAACGGTGATTAGGCATTATTTTAAAACGTAAGAAAATTGGGTTTAGCAGTAGCAGACACCGAATTCTCATTCTGGATTGAATATTTACTATTTGAAGTGGGTACCTGTATGCCATTTCCTCCTAAGCCTCAGTCGGGTAAACTGAGGAGGAAGGCAGCGAGGTGGGGCATCTGCGATTGGGGTTGGTGCTGATAGCAGTCAATGACACCCCACCCCCAGTGACAACTGACCAGGTTGGGACTGACAGTGCTGCAGTTGACTTAGCAAAACTCAATTAGGTGGGCCCGGTACTCACTGTGACTAGGAACTCTTTTAACTCTTAAGGGGCAGGCAAGAAAGAAAAGGAAAACTCGTGCCAGCCCCGATCTTGCTACATAGTGGAAGATGAGCCTGAACTCCCAATCTCTCTGGCCTACTGATGATGACGTGTGTGTGCTTGGCCCCGTGGGGTGGCACTCTTTGGAGGTGTGGCCTTGTTGGAGTAGGTGTGTCACTGTGGGTGTAGGCTTTAATACCCTAGTCCTAGCTTCCTGGAAGTCAGTCTTCTGCTAGCAGCCTTCAGATGAAGATGTAGAACTCTCAGCTCCTCCTGCACCATGCCTGCCTGGACGCTGCCATGTTCCTGTCTTGATGATAATGGACTGAACCTCTGAACCTGTAAGCCAGCCCCAAATAAATGTTGTCCGTATAAGAGTTGCCCTGGTCATGGTGTCTGCTCCAGCAGTCAAACCCTAACTAAGACACCTACTCCGGCCAAATACTGAGATTACAGATATACACTACCACGCCCGGCTCTGGTGTCCCATTTCTTGCTTAGTAAAATTGTCCAGTGGTTCTACAATAGCCAAAGAACCCCTGGCATCTCTTGACCCTTTAGGAGACCATGCTGTCAACACTATTTTAGGACAAACAAAAGGTGTTCTATCGGGCGTTCTCATTTTATCAGGCATGAATGGGAGGGCTTTTGCAGGCATCGGATCAGTGATGACGCCTGTGTGTTTGCCTTACAGCGTCTCCTCCAGTTTTAACGCCACACACACGGATAGCTACAACCTAGGCACATAAAAGTGCACTGGAGTCTTTGATACTTTTAAAGAATGCACGTGGGGCTGGGCACAGTGGCACGAGCCTTTAATCCCAGCATTCTGAGGTAGAGGCAAGCGGATCTCTGGGAGTTCGAGGCCAGCCTAGTCTGGAAAGCAAGCCTAGGACAGCCAGAGTTTGTTACACAGAGAAACCCCCCTGGGTTGTCGGGGGACAAAGGGAATGCACATGGAATCTAATGGTAGGGCATTAGGAAATCACTATGGAGCTGCTCCCAGCATGGTAAGTGTACACTAAGGCACCAGTGCCAATGCTAAAAGGCCATTCTGAAGGGTGACCATAGGATAAACATCTTTTCCAGATAATGGGGTCAGAACTAAGATAGACTTGGAGCTTTGCTCTAGGGTCACTTTAGGCTTGTGTGGGACCTGCTATCTTCCTAGAGTTACAATGAAGATTCTCCAGGGCCTCTCAGAACCACTGTGGTTGGACCCCAGACACCTCAGAACTTGGTGACCTGACATTGGGGTCCTTCTCCAATGGGTAACCCTGAATTGTCCCCTCTGTAGCCTGTCCTCAAGGGTATGGGTGAAACAAAGGCTGTTTCTTATGATCAGTGGGGAGGGGCTGCACCATCATGGTCTTACTGCTATCGAGGGCGATGCCAGACACAAAAACAGAAATCCCAGGGCGGGGCATCCAGGTTCAGTTGGGATGATGCCAGTCGTCTGTTCTCATACACCTTCTCACCTTTAAATAGTAAACCAGAAGCTCGTTGAGGGCAGGGTCTGCATTCAGGTTGACGAGGTAGCACTTGTCATCCCCCACCTTGATGCCAGAGGTCTCCAGGGAGATCCCCATGCTCTCCAGCTGCCGCTGCCTCTCCTGGTCACGGAAACAGACAGGAGAGAGGCTTTGTTGTTCTGTTCACAAGACGTAACCATGGAAAGAGTAAGTCACTGCTTCTGGGGACAACGCCAGGGAGATGACACATTCTGCCCGGCTCCACTAAGTTTACTAAGGGCCGCAGTGCAGGGCATGACAGTGTCACAGGGCACCTCGGGTGAATCACATGGTGTCGGCTTGTAGAAGCGGACAAGTCTGGGAGGGAGGACAAGACCACTAAACCAGAACGAAGGAGAGCAATGGTGTGCCATGGCGGGCTAGGAAGGGCCGTATGGTGTCCTGGGATGGCCATCATGACGGACTGGGAGAGAAGAACGGGCTGAGAATGTGTGAGACAATTCTTGGAGCATTGGGATGAGTATCGCAGCAAGAAGCAAGATTGTTTAAAAAGTGGTTGCTGGGAAGCAGGTAGACTCTGCACAGAGGACGATTTCGGGGAGACTCTGTCCACAGAGGACGATTTCGGGGGCAAAGAACTCCAAGCAAATGGGGAAAACAGTGGGAGCTGGAGCTGGAGGAGCAGGTGGAGACCCTGTAAAGACAGACGTTGAATCCGTCTGTCCATGTGAGACTTACACAGTGAGTGTAGACTGTGGAGGGAACTGATCTATGGCTGGGAACATAGCAGCTACTAAAACGAAGCTGGCTGCTGCTCGCAAAAACACACGCTCTTGTGAGAGGAGACAAGCGGGAGCCCTGCTCGTGAAATGTACAGTGTGGAGGGGTGGAGTGACCCCGGGCACGCTCTGGCTTCACTGCCCTTGCTGCAGTCCATTTCAGTGACTGACCATACAGTACCTTCCAATAAGTACGGAGAAGCACATGGTGGAAAACCTACTGTGTGGTGTGTTTTAAAAATCCCTGCCAAACGGAGGGGCTTTCAATGCCAAGAGATCTAAACCAAAACCGAAACCAAAACAAACCAACAACCCCACCCTCCCCGCCCCATCACAATGTGGATTTTTGTTCCTATGAGGAGCAGAAAGGAGGAAAGATTCCCCGCTAGCCTTGCTTCTTCAATTTCGTGTCCCAGCAGAACATCACACAGGCCCCTACACAGACTGCTCAAAGACCTGAGGCTGGTGCTTTAAAACGAGCTGGGTACACAGAACAAGGCCCTGAGGCGTCAGCTGTCGACCCTCGGAGGGTGGAAGGACCCTTTCACAGGGCTCATATAGTCAGGCATCCTGCCTATCGGATATCAGGTCGTGATTCACAATGGTAGCCAAACTACAGTTATGAGGTAGCGACCAAAATGATTTTATGGTCAGGGGTCACCACAGCACAAGGAACTGTACTGAAGGGCCGCAGCGTCAGGAAGGTTGAGAAGCGCAGCGATGGAGGGTTTTGGAGGAGGCAGGTGTTCGTCCTGAGGAGACACCAGGCGGAAGGAGGCTAACTCATGAGCCCACCTGTGCGATCTCTTCCGTTTTCCTCAGCTTCTCTTCCCACGTCACTGTGAGCTCCTTTATCAGCTTCTCAGACTCTTCCAGCTTCTCCTTCAGCTCGGGGGCCTTCATGGCCTTTAAAATAAACCAGAGACGTCAACTTTCACAGTCGCTCCGGCACTCTGTACGGAACATACATAATGGTCTCCTTGTCTGTGGTACTGGAGGTCGAACGGAGGGCCCTGCACATTCTGTACACAGCCACAAGGATGCTAAGTAGATATGAGCTCCATCTCGGCATCCTTATGTCCTTTCTTGGCCAGTGGTAATAGTCTCTCGAAAGCAGTAAGTCACACCCTGCCAGCGTGGGCTTGGACTTCCGCTCCTCAAAGTAAATGGAAGAGGAGGACATGGTTGCTTAGCTCCTCTTTAAAGAAGAGGCAAAAAAAAAAAAAGAAAAAAAAAAAAAAAAGAAAGCCAGTATATGGAGAAAAAAAATGAATAAAGACTAAAAAATGCTGAAGTTTATCTCTGAAATATCTCAATCCAGGAAAAAGGTTATTTAAGCACATTTATTTATTTGTCAATAACACAGAAGTCAATAACGTCAACCATAAATATCTTGTAGCCACCGGAACCACTTGGGAACCTTTCTATCAACAAGACCCAACCTCCAAGACTGAGGGAAAGGATGCCTGGCGTCTCTGAAAGCCTTGTGGAAACAATCTACAATGTTAATTAAAACAAACCAAAACAAACCCCACCACGCACTGTTCTTAGGATTTCCCTTTGGAAGACCATGTGACCGACCGAAGCAAACAATAGGCCGTGAGAGGAACGACATCATTTTCCTCCTGTCTGCAGGTTGCCAGGGCAGCAGTAGGGGTCAGTCACATTGTTCCTGACAGTGCCTCTTAGCACCACAGCAGATGCTACACACTGAAATGCTGACCCGCATGGGTATGACCCAGGGCTGCAAGCCAGCACGCCCTTACCCATCAGACATCAGGAGCAGGGCAGGGCAGACGGATATTACCTCAGCCTGTGAGAGCTGCTCTCTCAGTTTCTCCACTTCCTCTCGCAGCTCTCGGATGACCTTGGCATTGGGGTCCTCGTTCACGACAGCGTGGTTCACAATCCTCTTGGCTCGGTCTGCGTATCTTAGCGTGGACAGTGTCTCCTCGTAGTTGTCTGCTGCTGGGCTGATGGTTGCTATCATAGAGGTCTGGCTGTTCCCACCTAAATTGTCCTGTAAAGGATTTCAAACCCGGCCTGTCTCTATTTATAGCAATAAACCTGCCAAAGGACACTGTGACAGAATAATATGAATTAGTGTTAATTTGTGTCTGTGCTGTTGTGTGGCACATGCATGTGAGTGCTGCGTGTGTGTGTGTGCATGTGTGTGCACATGAAGAGAGAGGTAAAGAAAGCTATTAGATGTCTTTCTCTGTCACTTTAAATTCTTCTGTAGTGTATCTTGCTGAACTAGAAGCCATGGGTCTCAGCTAGGCTGGGTGGTCAGCAAGCTCCACCATCTCCATGCCCAGCTGTTCACATGGGTGCTGGGGATAAGAACTCAGGGACTCAAGCTTTACTCAAGCAATCAATCTTACCTGCTGAGCCATTTCCACATACTCTACAAAATATCTTTGTTGTGCATCATTAAGAATTGGGATGGCAGTACTGTGTGCTTGGCTAGGCAGTACTGTGTGCTTGGTTAGGCAGTACTGTGTGCTTGGCTAGGCAGTACTGTGTGCTTGGTTAGGCAGTACTGTGTGCTTGGCTAGGCAGTACTGTGTGCCTGGTTAGGCAGTACTGTGTGCTTGGCTAGGCAGTACTATGTGTCTTGTTAGGCAGTACTGTGTGCCTGGTTAGAACTGAGTACTTGGTTAGGCAGTACTGTGTACTTGGTTAGGCAGTACTGTGTGCCTGGTTAGAACTGAGTACTTGGTTAGGCAGTACTGTGTACTTGGTTAGGCAGTACTGTGTGCTTGGCTAGGCAGTACTATTTGCCTTGTTAGGCAGTACTGTGTGCTTGGTTAGGCAGTACTGTGTGCTTGGTAACCCCTGCATATTTCTTTAACATCTATCACACTAGAAATAGCAATGAATGAATCCTAGGTCAGCAACTTACCTTAAGAAGCCAAGTGAGGACTGAATCTCGATAAGGTACGAATTTGTTTTTGCCTTTGCCAGCAGCCTGGTCAGCCAGCGATGATATAACCAATCCCAAGGTTGTAAGTGATCTGCCATAAGATGAGTAAAAATTAGGTTTTGTGGAATGTTTGTTTTCATAAAACAACAATCCTTCTAGAAAACAAGAATAAAATACACAGAATGGTTAAATCAGCAGCCAGTTAAATCTGTAATAATTTCCCCAGAAACCAAGAACAAAGAAAAAAGTAACCCATTAGCATAAAATGACAAATTTAGAATTTCTATAAAAAGTATTATGCTTAATTGCAACTTTTATAAAATGTGTATCTTAGAGCCCCAAAACATGCAATTATAAAATACTGGAAAGCACTAATTCACTGCAAATATTAAAATCTGGATTCCTTAATCTTCAGGTCAAATTGGGGCCATTCAAGCCTCTGCTCTTACACTGGGCAGAACAACCCCTTTAACTTAGCACTTAATGCTGGCGACATGACTCAGTGTAGGGTTAATGCAGTTTCACAAAAGCTAAGACATGCCCAAACTGAGGACAGCATCAGACTTCCCTTTCAAAGTCTGCCACTCAAAGGAGCATGGGTAAACACCCAAGGGCTTTTAAGAAAACCACAGAAGCCTCTTCAGACCTACTAAATCAGACAAAGGTCTCTCAGGGTCACACACACACACACACACACACACACACACACACACACACACACACACACACACACACTCTCTAAATTTTGAGAACTTGCAGTTGACAGTGCCCAAGGATGTCTAGGCTCATCATTAACAAAGCAGTAGTCCTAGGACCTAAACCATCAATCGCCATCTTTGGGAACCTGTCAGAAATGCAGGCTCTACCCACACACACCTTTCCTGGTGGTCCTATACAATCTGCCTTGGGAGAAACACCAGACAATGTTTTGGTCGTAACTTGCATGCGGGTTTAAAGGGGCGCCTTCTGGAGCTGGCAGCCAACGGTGGCCGGTGGCCGTAGAGGTGGCAGAGGTGGTGGCAGCAGCAGGAGTCTCCAGCAGGGGAGCATGGTTGCTCAGTGCTGAAGGGTGAACATTTTTTTTTTTTTTTTTTTTTGGTTCTTTTTTTCGGAGCTGGGGACCGAACCCAGAGCCTTGCGCTTCCTAGGTAAGCGCTCTACCACTGAGCTAAATCACCAGCCCCCCCCCCCCCCCCAACTCTTTTTAATTCTACCTTTCTCTTAGTCTGCTGTTAGGAAACTCCTAATCTTTAGCTCCCTTACCAGCTCGGGAGTAGGGCGGGGGGGGGGGTTAGAGGGAGGGGCTAGGAGGAGGGGCCAATGGCAGAGGAAGGAAGAACCACAAGGAGGCTTTTGTAAGCAGCTCTGCTTTGTTCTCATTGGGTTTTCGTGGCGCTAGGGATGAACGAAGGGGCCTCAGGAGCTGTTCTATTTGAGCTCCACCCAGGGTCTCCCCCAAACCTTGGTATTTAAAAGTAGCAAAAATTTAAAACCCACTGAACATATAATAACGGAGAAGCTGAGATCGGATGAAAACCAACCCCGGCTAGAGAGATGCGTCAGTGGCTAAAAACTCGCTTCCCCTGCAAAGAATCCCGAGTCACTTCCGGAGCCCCATATCTGACAACTTACAACCAAGCCCTCTTCTGGCCTCTGTGGGTACCAGCGATCAAAGGAATGTGCACAGACACAGACTCACAGATGCAGACACAGACACAGACACAGACACAGACACAGACACAGACACAGACACAGACACAGTCGCAGACAGACTCAAATTAAAAAAAAAATTTTTTTTAAGGCAAAACAAGCTAGTAGGCTTAAAACCAGAATAAAGGTTGCTGTGGAATATACAGGGGGAAGAATTTGAGTTGCAATTCAATTTTTTTTCTCCTTTCTTTTTTTTCTATTCCTTAAAACTTTAATCACCAGAATTCTTCCCTCACAAGTAGATTTCTGCAGAGCTGGAATTTGGTGTTTGATATTGGAATATGTTCTTAGTGAATGTGTCTATCATACATCACTCTAATGGGCATTTCTTCCTCTGATTACTTATTCCTTGGCACTTGTTTTCTATTTATTTTACCCCTTTGAAATGATGCTAAACAAAAAGCAAATTCAAGGGGTTTTCTTACACACGTTCGAAATGAGTAAAAAGGAAAAAATGAGACTGCTCGAAACATCCACAATGCACCTGGCCTGGGAACTGCTAAGGAGCTTAAGTTCAAAGGTGGGTCAAAAAATGGGTCAAAGGAAACATGGGCCTTGACGATGAGGTGCTCTTTAAGGCTTGAACGGTCTTCCCAGGAAACTGCCTGTGGGTGGGAAGCCCAGAGGGGGTGAGAAGAGGCACCAATCACACCTTCCCTGATGCCAGGTGCCATTCACACCCTCAGCTTCAAAAGTGACTGGCTGAGAGCAATCAGAGACACCAAGGACTGAGCTGAGGGTCTGAGCGTGCTGGGGCCTGTACTCTACCACTGTGATATATACTCACAGCCTTCTTTCTTTTTTTCTTCAAAGATAGGACCTCAATATCCCTGAACTCTGTAGCCTAGACAAGCCTTGACGTTGCTTCTTTTTACCCCAGCCTCCTGAGTAACAGCGGTCCTTGTCTGGGAGCCTTAGGAAGGACACCCCATAAACTCAATCAGTGTAGAAAAACTGAGGCAGCCAGAGTCCAGCGGCAGGGAATGGCTTCTCCATTCACTCTCACCAGACAGGTGGAGTTGCAGCCTGGCATCCTGGTGGACAATTTCTTGCCCTGCCCCCACAGAAAGAATGTGTGTAGAGAACCTAGATCCGGCACATTCCTGGGTAGCTGCAGCCACACGGTGCCTTCCTTCCTCAAGCGAAAGGAGTGTCCCACGCTTTAAAGCACTTAAGAGCTTTGGGAGAGATGGATCCCCTAAATCTGCGGCCCATTAAGCAGGCACTGAAGTTGTGAGAAGCCATTGACAGGCCTGCTCAAGAGGATTATTAATGCTTCATAGAACAAACGGATGAGAGGCTGAGAGGGCATTTACGAAATACATCAGCCATTTCTTTAGCTTCGTCATCCGGCTGGCCGTGAGGCTTAGGAAAGCCATTTGTGGGTCTATGAACAGTTTCACCTTATTAACGTGGTCAGCACACGCTCAGCTTCCTGGCTGCCAGGCGCTGTCCTGTGCACCTTACAGGAAACCGCTGGCTGAATCTTCACGTCAGGTGTACCTGACTGATGGCTTCCTTAGTCACACGTTACAGAGAAGGAAACTGAGGGAAGGTAACAGAGGCCTGTTTGGAAAAGCGGGAAATTGCAGGGTCTCCTCTGAGAAGCCCATTTCGAACCCACCTTTCCAGCTGCCCATCACCTTTGCTGGGCTCTCACTGTTCCCCACATGTTTCCATGGCAACCTATGTACCAACAACACATCAGCTCCAAATTGCCTTCCGCTTTGTCTCCCAAGGCCAGGGTTTGCAGCTCACTCTAGCTAAAACGGCTCTGTAAGGTTCAACCCTGTACTGAGATCCCTGGAGTGCACACAAGCCTCGCAATCTGGAGGTTTGGAGAATTCTGTATTGTTTTTGTTATGTATGCTATAGGACCCCTGGAGAGATCACACACAGTTTCCATAATTAATAGGAAAATATCCATGGTGTGAGTAAACAGAGACGATCAAGGTAGAAACAGCAGTGGTTCTCAACCTTCCTAACACAGCAACACTAACACTGCAGCCCTTTAATACAGTTCCTCGTGTTGCCGCGGTGACCCTCAACCGTAAGATTATCTCACTGCTACTTCATGACTGTAGTTTTGCTACTGTTACAAATCGCAAATATCTGATATGCAGGACATCTGATGTGTAACTCCCAAAGGGGTCGGAACCCACAGGTCTAGAGCGACAGTCTGGGGGCTGGCAACTCATGAGAGGGAACTGATCTTGATTTTTGCCTGGGAGAATTCCTGTGCCTCCTGCTTCCAGAGTGGCGATGCTCTTTCTCTCCTGACCCAGGGGTTCCCCTCAAGGAGTGCCTGATGCCACATAGTATCACAGATGCCATGGCTTAAATCCACATGGCTTTATAATCTTACAGCTTGGGAGGTCAGAAACCAAGACTGCATGCCACTGGGCAAAAGCCAAGGTGTTGGTGGGTCTGCATTCCCTGGGTGGGTGGAGTTTAGGGAGCCCCACCTCTTCTATTGTCTCCTACCTTCCACAGGCCACCCTCATTCCTGACTCAGGGTCCTCTCCTCCAACTCCCAGCAGAAAACAAGTCAGGTCCCTAATGTGACCACAAACATGGCCCCAAGGCAACCTCGTCAGACCAGTCAGGATTTCTAAATAACTTAGCATCTAAATACAAGGAGGCATCTATATTATCCACGATTGACCAAAGAATTAGACTGTGCCAGGCAATCAGCACACGGCCCCTGGAGCGTCCCAGCAGTCAGACTCCGGGACCGCAGGCGCTTAGAGTCCTAACTTCACTAGGGGACCCTCTTCTGGTCTTCCAGGTTACCTGTAAGCATGAACACATGCATCAATCAATCAATCAATCAATCAATAATGCTGATGGACAGATGAGATGAGCTATTACTTACAGAAAATGCAGAACCTTTCTAGGCATAAGGGAGAACTCAGTCAGTCAGACAGACAGACAGATAGACACAAAAAGGAAGCCAGCATGGGTTATATCAAGGCCACATATATACACTCTAAATTTTCATATATTCCAGCGTTGCCCCACAAGCCTGTCTGCAGAGGGAGGGTTGAGGCACCAGCATTGAGGTTAGAAACGCATTCCTAACAGAGAGATGATCTTTGCTTTGGTCCCCTCTCCCCGCCCCATGTTCCCATCTCTACTTTCCCACCCTCTTCTGGGTTTGAGGGAAGCAGAACGGCAGGGCCATCCCGGCCGTCTTCAATGCTTGTCATGAAGCACAACAAAGCCCCTACTTATGAAAGCCCGAGAGAGGATGACAGGGAGGGGGGAACCCCTAAAAAGGAGAGACTTTGCCAGTGTGTGCAGCTGTGTCCGTCTGATAAAGGGAGGTGATGTCTCACATCTCCTCCTCTGAACTTTCATATGCTAAGAGCATTCTGTGCCAATATTCTGCTACAATGTCAACGCCCAAGCATGCTCCCGAGTGTTATTTCTCGCCGTCACATTCTGCTGAAGACAAGACCTCAAATTACAATTAATCATCAGAAAGGGATGAACAACTCTGAGCTATATTCTGCAGAACTGGGAATAATGACCGCAATTATGCTGATTGGAGAAACAGTCCTGACGTAATTAGTATTTATCCTGTGCAAACCACACACTAGGCATTGTTCTAAATGCATGCTGGCGTTTAGTCTTCAGTCGTCTAAGGAAGCTGATACTGTTCAACTTCCCCTCCACAGATGGGGAAACTGAGGCAGAGTGGCTGTGCCACTTGCCTACGATACACGCATCTAGCAAGTGGTGGATGCAGGATGCACTCTGGGCAGCCTGGTCCCTGAACACACTTTTGGATACAAAACCTCTTCCCTCTCAACTTGGAGAACAAGAGATTTCCTACTGCATGTGAGAAGCCATCAGGATCCTGCAGACAGAGTCCTTCTTTATATAGGTTCTCCTTTGTTTCCTCTGGAAAACTCCAACCTATCTGTGACCACTATGCTCTCTCTCAGACTTTGCCAAAGCAACATACATACACGCATGCGCGTGCGCGCACACACACACACACACACACACACACACACACACACACACAGACACATACACAGACAGACACACAGACACACACATACACGCGCACATACACATGCACACACACACACATGCACACACACAGACACACACACCAGACAAACAGCGAGACTCCTCATCTACATTACTCATATATAAATACCATCAGCTTTAGGAAGGAATTTAAGGCAGCCTTTTCTGTTCTGGGAAACACTGTGAGTCAAGGATGTGGTTAACACACCTGCCCTAGCCTGCATCCCATCTTAGCAACACAGCACACTGTGGAGTGCTGCAATAGAGAGCACCAGTGAGCTGTGGTCTGTCATCATTTACTTAGCCTGGAGGTATAGAAACAGACTACACCTTGTCCCTGGAAACGATCTAAGGACAAAATCTACAAAGACCGCTATCAGGGATCAATGTGTTTGAACATTTGGTCCCCAGCTGGCGGTGCTGTGATGGAGGTTGGGGAGCCTGGGGAAGGGGTGGGGGGGAGGGTGAAAGGGTGGGGCTGATCCCTGGGGACTTGAGGTTTGAGTTCTGCCTCTGGTCTGTCTACTCTTTGCTTCCTGAGCTACCTATCCTGAAGACAGCCAGTTCCCACAGCATCAGATACCCCTGTTGCTTTCTGCCGGGACGGACTTTCAGCTGTGAGCCTACATATAATTTTCCCTCCCTCCAGTCACTTTAGCCAGTTATAATCAAAGTGACAAGACAGATAACTACTGCTACATCTACCCTGAGCTGGGGACCATCGGTCCACACAAAACACACAGGCGCTGTACCACTTGGGGAGGGGCAGGGCTATATGACAGGACTTTACTTCGGAGAATCTCATGTACCGAAACAACTGTAGACGCCATCAACCTTACTGAAGTTACAAAGTTACAAACACTCCAATCTTGTGTCAGAACCCACGGGATCCTTAGAAAGCAACAAGGCACCACCTCCCAACCCCTGTAGCAAAACAAAGGAACACAGCCCTGTTGCTCAGGTCACCTTACTTGTTAATGTTGCTGCCTTCTTTCAGTCGCTCCCCCGCAGCTCCAGTCTTCGACACCCTCTCGCTGCCCGCCAGGTCTACCAGGCTCACCTTGCTGACTTTCTCCCCAGAGTTCTAATTGTAGGAAATAAGAAACAGCACACGTGAAGGGATACACACAGACACTGACCCATTTGCTGACACTGTGATCCACACCAGCACAAAACACTTGGTATCTTAACCGGTCCAGTTATTTCCAGTTATCTAAGTTAGATCTTTGTATGTATGTGTGGTACATGTGTATGCATGTCCATGTTTACGTGTGCGAGTACCAAACAGTAACCCAGGTGATTGGCCCTCATCTTCCACCTTGTTGAGCAGGGTCTCCCTGGTTCACTGCAGTGATCCAGGCTGGCTGGCCCAGAGGCTTCTGGGAATTCTCCTGTCTTGGCTCTCTCCTCTCATTTTATTATGGGAGTGCTGGGGTTGCAGACGTGCACTACCACATTAGATTTAGCATGGGTCACAGGGATCCAAACTCAGGCCCCCACGTTTGTGTGGCATGAGCTTTACCCACTAAGCAATCATCTGAGTGCTTAAGTCAAATATAAGAGGGTAATAGTGTTCTGCTCTGTAGTCCGGCAGAAGGTCTTCCAGACACCCAGGGTTGTCAGAAAGACTTACAGGAAAGCAGAAGTTAGAGGTTTTATGGACCTCGGAGGAAACATCAACACATGAAGCTCTTTTGCAGATAGGTCAAATTCTGCCTTTTTGAGATACAGATTTTGGACAGAATGCTGCAATTTCTTCTGTCACACCTCACAGTAGCCATGAAGTAGATTTGATTGTTTTTAGGGAAATTTGAGTAAGAAAGAACACATATGTAAAAGTTGTATGGCGATATCATCATGATAGTTAGGATGTTGGCACACAAATCCATTTTCCCCCAAGACAGTCTCAAGAAGTAGAGGACGGCCTTGTACTTCTGATCTTCCTGCCTCTGGATTTTATGCAGCAGTGGAGACGCAAACCCAGGTCTTCCCACATGCTAGGTAAGTACTCTACCAACTGAACTATATCCTAAGCCCTAAAAAAATCAAACCAAAAAATGCCAGTAGAAAGGCTGGTGGTGATGGCACATGCCTTTAATCCCAGACTTGGAAGGAAGAGGCAGGCAGAGCTCTGTCAGTTCAAGACCGGCCTGGTCCTTAGCCTCTGAATCCCAACCACGACACACCTCCATGTTTACACTCTGAGCTCCCCAACCTTGAGGGTTCTGCCTTGTTCCTCACCCCAGACTGTAGGTCATACAGCGTCTGTGTGATGATGATGTTGAACACCGCATGGGAGCGGCTGCTCTCTTCATTCATGTTGGTTGCTGCTACCGTTCGAGACTTATTTCCCTCAGACATCAGTGACTCAATGTCCTAGAGGAAAAGACCAAGAAAGCGCTGTGAACAAGCACAGGGGTGTACCCCCTACAATTCAAGAACAAGGGTGCACCCATCCACAACCCAAGTACAGGGGTGCACCACCCACAACCCAAAAATATGTCCACTCTGGTCCTTCCATGACATGGCCATACCCTTCCATAGACGCAGTTAGCTTCTTTTCCACACAGCACGGCTTGGGGCTCCTCCCGACTCGGAGATTTCCCCTCTCTCTCTCTGCCCTAGCTCTTCTGGCCCTGTGACCATCCCATTTGATCCTCCGTAAGTTCCCAGAAGAGCAGACACTTACTGAGCATGTTACCCACTCAAGGACAGTTGTCACCCCACTTAATTCTAACTGTCCTGTGCCTGTCACCCTGGTCTGGCTGCCTGTCCCCTGCTATCTGCCTCCCTCTCTGGCTCTTCGAGAGAAGGGAACTTTCTCTGATATCCTGGTGTCCTCATTCCTAGGATGCACCTGGAACCAACTGCTGGGCTCCTACCAAATGTTTTCGGAATGAGAGTTATGAAAGGAACTCTGGGCACACCAAGGTACTGAAGTTCATGGAGGTCATCTAAGACTCCACAAAGCTAGGGAGTGGCGGCTCTCAGGTACGAATAGAGTTGCCCGGCTTTTGTTCATAAGTGACAAGGCAGCAGGGACTGAGCTCCATCACCATTAGCTGGGAAACAGGCTTAGTCAAAGTGCTGACTGAGAACCTTTGAGTCAGAAAGGCTCGTTCACATCAGAACCTCAGTGCTTTACCAAGTCTCAAATGATAATGGATAATGATAAGATAATTTTGCATACATCCTAAGTAAATACAGGAGTCTGTTCATTTATTCATTCCCTCACCCGTCTGCTTCCTCAGCAAAAGAACTAGAAATCTGTGTTGTAAGGCTTCCGAGGTAACGACTGTAGAAATAACAGCAGGATATTACGTCTGGGTATAAAAGTCAAGAACCGGGAAGAAAACAGATGGGTTCTTGGATAAAGCAGTGAATCAGAAAAAGAGGAGTGCCAGCAGACCGAAGAGCCTTAGAAATCAGGGTAGGGCCTCTGCCTACAAGAAGGGTAGGCATTTTTTGGCAGTGGCAAAAGGAAGCACTCAGCAACCTGAGATGGCTGAGGCTTTTGGCCTCACTGTGAACTCTTCACCATGACGAGGCAGCAAGAAGTATGACTGAAGGACACTGTTCCTGGGTATGCTGATCTGTATGTGTGATGAGAGGTGGCAATACGCCATCCCATATCCACACGAACATGCTCAATATCATTTACTGACGTAGTGCCTTTTCATTTCTTCTATGAGGTTAAAAAAGTGACTCTTACCTCAAAGCTGGTGACCGCCAGTTGAGATAGGCCATCGACATAGGGTCCTAGGACCTTATGTTCTCGGACTTTAAGAGACTGCCTGCTCCTATAGGAGGAGGAAGAAGAATCAAATGAATGACTCTTACCACCCTTGGAAGCTTCTCCTTTCCCTTAGACACTTAGAAATTTAGATTACAAACTCAAAAGGATCTTTTAATGATTAGACAGTGCTTTAATGGCCACTTTACGTGGACCAGCAAAGCAGTAGCAGGCCGCATGAGAAACCCCTTAGACTCTGATTTCAAACATTGATACTATTTAAAAACGTCTCTCTCTCTCATCCCAAGAATAAGGGAAACCAGCACCTAACTCTGGCTGGGCTCCCATGGTGGAGGACAGACAAACCTACACATTCTTCATAAAGAACATCTTCAATTCCTTTTGATAATCCTTTTATTTATTGAGAATTCCAAACACTGTATTTGATCATACTCTTTCCCCTCTGCCACTCCCCCCATATCCTCCCTACCAACCTGGCTTCATTTTCCCCCCTCTCCCTTAAGGTTAGATTTTTTGAGCAAATATTGAACAATAATAAAAATACTTAAAACTTTAATTTACTTTTCCAAGTTTCACTGATTTATGTTGGCCCCATGCTAACAATTTCATATAGACAGTCAGGTGATAACCCAATTGTAGTCTCTGATGTCTGATACTTCAATTAGCTCTGCTGATGACAATATTGAGGCTCTAGTTAAAGTGTGTGTGTGTGTGTGTGTGTGTGTGTGTGTGTGTGTGTGTGTGTATGTGAGTGTCGGTGTGCCTGCATGTGTGTGTGTGTGTGTGTGTGTGTGTGTGTATGTGTTGGTGTGCCTGCGTGTGTATGTGCCTCTCTCTGTCTCTCTATCTCTCTGTCTCTCTCGGTGTGTGTGTATGTGTGTATGCATGTGTGTGTGTGTGTGTGTGTCTGTGTGTGTGTGTGTGTGTATGTTTGTGAGTGTCGGTGTGCCTGCATGTGTGTGTGTGTCTACACTAGTACGAATACAGAAGTCAGAGGGAAGTGGGCTCTTCCCTTTTACCACATGAGTCCCTGGGAATTCAGGTCATTGGGGCCAACAGCAAGTCCTTTTAGGGATCTTGTGAATTTTAAATGGTTAGCTCTGATCTGAGACCCATTTGATGGTTTTCAGACCAATGAGGTTTGAAACTTGAAGCTATTCTTGTACTGCAGGTACCGTCTTTTTCATGGTACATGGTACTTAATCATCTTTCAAAGAGTTAATGCCTGGCGTCTCCCAGATGTGGGTAATCCCAGTGCTTCTGAAACACTTGGCAACATTTCAGAAGCATTTTTCGGGTATCCCATTTAATCCTACGTTTGAGGATGGGAAGTCAGTGTAACCACGGTAACTCTGCAGGACTCAGGGACTGACCAGTCTGATCTTCAAGACGGCTACTGTCGCTCACACTCTTACCAACTAACCAGATTCTGTACTGGGGCTCGACAGCATAGCAGGGATTAAACCTAGGCCTTTACACTGATATTGGGAATTCTTGCATACTGTTGGCGCCCTAGTTAACGAAGCAGCTACCTCTATAATCTGTGACTCACAGTCCTATTCCCCAGAAGAATCTTCTAGAAACTCCTGCATCTATTCGCCAGGAAGCCTGTGCATGACCGCCCAGAACACCACTGTCGGACAGAGACGTGCAACCTGCTTGAGAACCCAGAGCAGCACCATACAGAGACGTGAGGCCTGCACACAAGCACCTAGAGCAGAACTATACGGAGGTGTAAAGACTGTGCATGAGAGCCTAGACCAGGACTATATGGAGACAGTGAGGCCTGCGCAGGATGAGAAGGAAACAGTGTTTGATCACGCAGTGAAATGTGAACACTATCACGCTATTTACCCCTATATAAAAATGAATGGAATGAAAATACGCTGGTGCTGTTTACGCAAGGTTAAAAATTGTACAAAATCATGGATAAATATTACAGAAGAGAAAGAGAACGGTAAATTTAAATTTTCTAGTGGGAGTTACCCCAGGGACCCACAGGGAAGGGAATAAGAATCCAGGGGAACATAGAGAAAGATTAAAAATTACTGGCTAGATCCACTAAGACAGCGGGTGTGTAGGAAGGGGCTGATTTTACTGCTTTTTATACCTGACGAGTCTTCTTTTTGCATAAACAGTTAATAATTCTTTAAAGTGAACACAAATGTTTCAGAGACTGGCGGAGGGGCATTCTTAATGTCTATAATGTAAATGTGAAAACTCTTGCCTTCACTTGAGACCACGGGGCTGGAAAGTGGGCACACATGTTACATACCCCCCCAGCTGCTCGAACAATCGGAAAGTATTTAATGACAGAGCAAAGTGTCCAAGCGACACAGAAAATTCTGGATACGGAACTGTTATTTATCAAACAGCTTGAGGACGTGATCTTGTCCACAGAAGGCGGTGTGTCCGAAACAGCAGGGAGACACACCCACACGTTAACCAGGGTGACTTTGGAGTGGCAGGCGGGGTTAAAGGTCACCTTCAGGTCCTATGCTTCACCAGCTGTCTATATTACCTTCCAACTATTTACTTAGTTTTAAATCATACAAAACTTGGCGGGAAAAATGAATTCATCACTCAAACTCACCTGGTTTTTAAACCACCTAGTTTTTGTTGTTGTTGTTGTTGTTTTGTTTGTTTACATTTTTCAAGACAGGGTTTCTCTGTGTAGCCCTGGCTGTCTTGGAACTCATTCTGTAGACCAGGCTGGACTCGAACTCAGAGATCAGCCTGCCCCTACCTCCCAAGGGGTGGGATTAAAGGTGTGTGCCGTCATTACCCACCGGCACCTATGAAAGACACGATACCTGTGTCTCCTGAATCATTCTAATGGGAGTGGGGCTCAGGTCAGTAAATATCCTTAAAGAGATCTCTGCATGCTCCCAACACATAACCAGGGAGGGAATGGCGGCCACAACCCTCCTGCCACTTTAGAGTTGCTGTTTTCCAGAATAAATGCAGGGACCAATGTGCAGTAACCAGCACAACTGTCTGTTTCTTTGAGACAGGGTTTCCCTGCATAACTCTGGCCTGGAACTCATTACGCAGCCTAGGACTGCCTCAAACAGATGGCAATCCTCCTCTGAGTACTCTCCGAGTGCTGGGATTAGACACATACATTACGTCATTCAATTCTACAATTATTACTTATGTGTTTGGGTATTTTTTCTGAAAGCACATCTATGCACCATGTGCATGCAGTACCCATAGATGACAGAAGAGGGCGACAGATCCCAAGGGATCAGAGTATAGCGGCTTGTTAGCCACCCTGTGGGTGCTGGGAATGAAACCCCGGTCTTCTGGAAGAGCAGCCAGCGTTCTTAACCACTGAGCCCTCTCTCAGCTCCTACAACTTCATTCTAATGAACTGTCCCTGACTACAAAACAAATAATGCCAGTAGTAAAAACATCTTTTCACACGGGGACGAGAGTTAACTTCACACGGCATACAACTGACACGCTGAAAGGCTCAGGGAGGTTCCTCGTTTTTAGAACATGAACCAACATCAGAGCAGTGACCGATGGCCCAAATATGTAGACACCCTGGTCATTTTAACGTTAAGATCATTTAAAATGACTCTTCCTAATATTAAGGTTTATTTCAAACACTCACTCACCCTTTGGGGTCCAGGAGGTCCCGGACCTTCTCATTATAAATCTCCATATACGATACTTCGACTTTAAATGTTTGTGACTCGTTTTGCTCCAGGGAGATCCTTTGAAACAGAGCACAGCAGAGCCTTGGGATCAGGCCTAGCTGCTCGGCATGGCCCATCATGGAAAAGGATTTTCCAGAGCCTGGAAAAGAACAAGCGAGGGGTTTGAGCTCGGAGGTGAGGAGGCAAGCGGGATGCTTCAGCAACACAGGATGCTCCTGCTCGACGGCCAAGGACACACGGGAAAAGAGGGGTACATCTGAACCTCAGACCCAGACCCCTGAACAACACAGCTTCTCTCCACACTAGAACACCTCCCTGGTCTATCTCTGTAAGGTTGGGACGGTCCAGTAAGATCCAAGGGGCGTCTAGAGACACAATCACTAAAACTGCACCCCAGGAAAGCAAGCAAGGAAATATCCCATGAGGACTGTTGTCTATGTGCAGGTGAGGGCAGGCGCGAGATAAGGCAAGGCCTGTGATTGGGCAGTGAAAAAGTAAGGTGGGTGCAGAGTTTTGAAGAGAGGAGAAAGAGGAAGCAGAACCAAGATGGAGGCAGGGAAGGACGACCCAGATCTGTGTGGTCCTCAATGGCCACAGGTAGTTATGAATATTTCATAAGGGATGGATTTTTACAGGACAATTTGTCTTATCTAGGTGGGCAGTTTATATTAACTGGTTTAGAGTTTATTGTGTGGATGTTTTGTGGGGTGAGGATTTACTGACATAAATCTGACCGATAAATTACAAGCTTATTGAGTTTTGATTTTTAACGGGTTACTGGGAGTTGGGACTATATAACCACAGGGGGCTGATGCTGGGACTGTGGACAGCCCAGAGTCGCAAGAGGGCAGCTGCTGCCGGGGCCAGAGAGTAGCTGGTGACAGTGTGGGGCTGGCCATGGCAGGGTCCAGAGAGTAGCCAGCATCAGCATGGGATGGGAATTAGAAACTTATCGGGTCAGTTGAGATGCTTTGCTGATTAAGATGAAAATACCCTGCAGATGTCATGTGACCCGCCGGAGCCAGCATTAGCGTGGGATGGTGCGTTTTTGTTTTCATTATTTACAACAATCCCACCCATTCACTGTGTAGTACTGGAAGAGCCGTGCACGTATGAATCCGTGCACGTATGAATCCATGCACGTATGAATTCGTGCACTCGTACCTGTGCGTGCCTGTGTGTGTGGCGAGCAGAGGCCAGCTTCAGTTGTCACTCCTTTTCTACCACCCTTATTATCTGAGGTAGGGTCTCTCTGGCCCTGGGGCTTGCCAGATACCTGAGAGTGGCTGGCCAGTGAACCCCGGGGATCTGCCTGATTCCGCCCCTGAAGCACAGGTCTACAAGTGCATGTCACCATGCCAGCGTCTCTATACAGGTTCTGGTGATCAAAGAAGTGAAGTCTACATGCCTACGTGGCGAGCTTTTAACACGATAAGCAATTCCCTCAGTTCTTGAAAGAGTTTTACTGGGTGCGGTGGTTTGAACAGGGAGTGGCGATATGGGAAGGTGTGGCCTTGTTAGAGTAGGTATGGCCCAGGAGGAAGTGTGTCACTGTGGGGGTAGGCTCTTAGCCCTTTCTCCTAACCAGGTGGGAGCCAGCTTTCTCCTGTTTGTCCTGGACACTACCATCCTTCCACTATGACAATAATGGACGGAACCTCTCTCGAAACCTGTAAGCCAGCCCCAACTAAATTTTGTCCATTATAAGAGTTGCTTTGGGGTCATGGTGTCCCTTCACAGCAATGAAACCCTAACACTGGGACACACGTGGCGTTCACAGTAAAGTCCCAGCGTCACTAAGACAAGCAGCCTGTCATAGCTGGACATACTGCATGCCACATTACCTGTATTCCCTTCCTTGGGTTCTTATAGCCATGAGATGCAGTAGGAGACAGCATTATTGGGAGTCCCTATTTACCTCTTCTCCAAAAGAGCGACAGCTCAGAGCGGCAGTAGCTGGGCCCCAACCGCATTTTGGATTTGCCTGTTTTGCTCTACCTGCCTTTTAGACTTTCTCATCATTTTGGAACCCGAACGGTGGTGGGTGACTCTAAAAATACTGTATTGATTCTGCCAAAACATTTATCCTGTGAAACCGATGATTGCTTTTCCAGTTCAAACACAGGTTGAAGCTATAATTTAGGAAAACGATGTTTAACAGTACAGAACCAGCTTGCGCTCATTAACACCGAGATTAGGCAATTACCAGAACTGATGTATTTTCAAAAAGAGGGATCGTTTCTGATTACTTAAGTCAGTCCAGCCCAAGATGCCGGGAGAATGCTTCCGCATTTCTCAAACTCCCCCAAGCCTTTTAAATGTTATGGAATTATATATGTTTAAGATACGGATACAGCTCGGTGGTACCCAATTCATGCGTGGCACACAGGAGGTCCCAGGTTCAATCCTCAGCACCGCAAACAAGCAAAACAAAGAGAAGGAACAATTATTTATTTAGTCCTTTCATTTAAGCCATAGGGGTTAAGTCCAGGATTTTGCACATGTTAGGCAAGCACCTGTCCAATGAACTTTATCCGTTCAAACGCTTGTTTCATATCAGCTTTGATAAAAGCAACATCTCACCTGTCTGGCCATATGCAAAAATACAGGCATTGTATCCCTGAAAGGCTTTCTCAAGAATCCCTTCCCCGAGGCACTTGAAAACGACTTCTTGACCTAGAAAACAAGACAAACATTTCGGACTTAATTGGTTTCATGTCCACGTGTGGGAGCCCACAGAAGCCAGAAGAGGCTGTCAGATCCCTGGAGCTGAAGTTACATGCAGTTGTGAGCCAGCCACCTGATGTGGGTATGGTCCTCAGAGCAGAGTGCACCTCAACTGCTGAGTCATCAATTTAGAGCCCAAACAGCTATTTAAAAGTAAAATAAGAAAGAGTGGTTTGCGTGTTGAAATGTGTTTTTATTTAAAAAAAATTGCAGTTTTATTGTACGTGTATCAGTATTCAGCGTGCATGTATGCATGTTTGTATACAACATGCGCAGTTCCCTCAGAGGCCAGAAGAGGGCACTGTATCCCCCTTGGAACTTAAGTCACAGATGGTTGTGAGCCGCTGTGTGGGTTCTGAGAACTGAGCCTGGATCCTCAGGAGCAAGTGGTCTTCACAGTTGAGATATTGGGAAGCCCTCTACTGATGTATTAGTAATAACCTCTTAGTCCCCTCCTCTCAAAATTAACAAGAGCTTAACAAATGTAGTTTCTGTGGACGGGGCTTGCTTTGTTGCCCATGTTGATCGACGGGGCTTGCTTTGTTGCCCATGTTGATCTCAACCTTACAAGTCCCAGTGGCTGTCCTATCCCAGCCCACTCGGCGGCTCAGACTATAGGCATGAATAACCAGGCTGGCTTGCAATTTCAGTTTTCCTCCTAAACTACTCCTGAATATTAAATTCACGATTCAATACTGTCGCTTCTTTGGCATTTCTCCCGGGATTAAAGTTTCTTCTCCATTGTTAGAGTGTTGAACAAAAGCATTGTCAAAGTTGGTTTCCTTTTCTTCTTTAGAAATTGTATCTAAATGTTATTAAATAGAACTGTCTTGGCTCCCCATCTGGGCTCAGCTTCCAAGTAGTGTTTCCTTATGTCTGCTTCCTCCCCGGGCAAGGTGGTTTGCACAGTCAACTGCTGGGAAACTGCTCACTGGTGGTGGTGACAATGGCAAATACTGACTATCAATCAGTATGACAGGCTCTAGAATCCCCTAGGCAGCAAGCATCCGGGCATGCCTTTGAGGGATTATCTGGGTTAGGTTATCTATGAGGAAGACCTTGAATGTGGGCAGGAACGTTCAGTGGGCTGGCATCCATCCTGGACCGAATCAAAAGGAGAAAAAGAGCTAAGCAGAACCACTCATTGCTCTCTCCTTCCTGTCAGTCAGCACAGTGTGGTCAGGGGCCTCCTGCTCGTGCTGCCACTCCTCCCCGGCCCCGCCCTGACAGAGCTCCTCTGGAATTCTGAGCCAAAAGGACCCCTTCCTTCTTCAACCTGCTTTGGCCAGGTATTTGATCATGACAATAGGAAAAGTAAGCAAGATGTTGCCATTCGCCAATTCACAGGTCCACCTCATTGGTGTCCACACTCCAGGACAAAGGCAAGTTCTCATTCACTAACCCTTGCTGGATATCAGCTCCCGGGGCTCTGACGTGAACTATACTATCACGGAGTGGGACATATGCAGTCATTGACACACTTAGTAAACATTCAAGGTGGCATGTGCTTTCCTCATATTATCAGACAATAAAGAGAATTACATTGTACTTCCTGCCCCCGTGTTCCTGTGGCTACTAGAATATTCGCTCTCACAGCATCTGCAGGAGCTAATGGTTTATGTTCTATTTCCAGCCCTGGGATGAGAGAGTGCACCTTGATGTCAGAGATGACAATCTCATTATTTTTGTAATCCTAATGCCTAGTATAAAATACTTAATAAATATCCTGTTGAAAGATTGGCTCGGTTTAATCGCTTTGTCCTCTGTACATTTGAAAATCTCCTCATATCCAAACAACGAGATGCAAGCTATCGGGGGCATGTTTCTCTTTGAAGGGAAGTCGCATAGGATTCTGGCCCTGCCTTGCGGTGCATCAAGACTTCAGGGTAAGACTCTCTGAAACCTGTCAACAAGGGACAAGAACTGGCACTCAGCCATGAGGCTGACAAAAAGTGACATTCTGGCAGCATCAAATACTGCTGGGCTGTAGAGGCCGGCATCGCTTGTAAACCTCTGCTGAGAGAATAGCTGCGAGAGGCCATTGGAGAAAGAAACCCGACAGCATCCACTCTAACCCACCGTGTGTGCACATCTGAGAGAGACTCTCCCCCACACGACCCTTGTCAAAGATGTTCTGGCAGCACTGTTTAGCACGCTGGAAACCGCAGTCAAGTTAAGTGCCCAGCATTAGTATGGGACTGCGTACCTTAAATGTAAGCATTCGGAAGGAAGAAGCATATACTTAAAAAATAAAAAATAAAGCAGTTAACGTGTGTCAACAATTGTAATAAGAAACATTATTAAAGAGGAAAAAGTAATGTTATAGTAACTCTATATAATGTAAAAACTTAAGACATCATAATGCAGGAGACACCCCACCCAGAGAGAAAGGGGGAGGTGTTAAAGTTTGCAAAACAAATCAGAAAAAATATTCCAAACATATCCATCTTTCCTCTCCATTTCTAACACCTACTCTCTAGTACGCAGCTTACTCCAAACAGGTTGGTAGAACACCCAGATTTTAAAAGCAAGCAGAACAGCCTTTTCTAAACACATGGCGTGTCGTGAAGTACGCACGCACATGCCCTCCAACAGCATGGCTCTGTCAGCGTCACTGTCTCTGACATAGATACTTGAAATACAAAGCCATAGTCTGCTACAAGGCCCTCGGGTTCCCTCTACAAACACCGGTGTCTTCTCCTGCTGAGTCTTGAGTTGAGCCTAGCCGAGGGAGGATGCAGAGTGAGCTCGGCTGTGCTCAGACTTGGTAGAACAGCCTGTGGTCCAGACTCAAGCCCACTCCAACAACGTAACAGCCCAAGCAGAGGACTGCAGCAATCCCGTTTGCTCTTCCACAATGGTCAAGCCCTCCCTAGGAAGGAGCGGGAGACAGGTGGGACAGGACATTTAGCTACCTAACCGTAATTCACAACTTCAATCCTTCTGACTTGGGGAACAAAACCAAGAATACTGTGTTGGTTCATAGTCATCATCAACTTGATTGGCTTTAGACTCACCATGGAAACACACCTCCATGAGGGTATTTCCAGAAAAATGTAACCTACCTCGAGTGTACCAGGTGGCACCATCGCCTGGGCCGAGTAAAAAGAAGCAAGCAGGCCACACATAGCACGCACTTCTATCTGCTCCCTGACCTCTGACATCATGTGACCACTGTCCCATGCCTTCCCCACCATGATGGATGTAGTCCCTCAAACAAACCAAATACACACCTCTTCCCTCCAGTGGCTTTCTGTCAGGTATTCGGTCATACAACAAGCAAAGCAGCAAAGTAAGTGTGAGTGAGGGCTTGAACATGTCTTCCAGCGTTCACTGGGTGGAAAATGGACCCCCAAAGCAGAAGAGTCAAGAGGTGGTAGGGCCACTGATTGGTTTACCAGTGTCCACAGCATGAGTTAAAAAAATACTACGTAGGCCACAAGGGCTCCATCTTCATGAATGGGGAAATAGGTCACAAGGGTGTTGTCTTCATGAATGGGGAAATAGGTCACAGGGGCTCTAACTTCATGAATGGGGAAATGATGTGATCACAGGAGTGAGTTTGTATCACAGGAGCGAGCTTGGGCTGAAGCCCAGAATGGCCCTTGTCACTCTCTTAAGATAGGAACTATCTGCCAGTATTTATACTCCAATGAAGGAAGAGATGGACTCCTGATCCAGTCGGCGTCTTATCTGTAGTCACACTTTATAGATTTCTACCTTTGGACCCTCAGGGTACACAGATGTGGCAGGTGACCCACACATATGACGACAGGTGACTGGGGTCTGGAAGCCCGTTATCCGCCAAGACCTTGTTGCTGGTGAGTATAGCGGGATGTTGGCCCAGTCGGGAACTCATGCTGTAGATATTGGTAAACCGATCAGTGCTCTCGCCCCTGGTCTCCACAGCGTGCTGTAAACTCTCAGAGCTTTGTCTGTTTGGTTCCTTGTTTGTTTCTCATTCTGGCTTCAGCTATTGGACTACAACATCAAGGCCTGCTGCAACTCCACAGAGCATAAGGCACATGTCATACATCCGTGTTTGATAACAGAATATAACCCGAGCTTGTCATATTGTGCAGATGCATGTGTGGGAAGTCAGAGGAGGAGACAATTCTCTCCCCTTCCCATTATGTGAGGTCTGGGACCTGAACTCAAGTCATCAGGCTTGGCAGCAATCACCTTTATCTGCTGAGTCATGCCATCAGCCCCTAGGTTTTCATATTTAATAAAATTTCATTCATAACTGGGATACGAGGAAAATTTGAAAAGCAAAGGAATTTGTGCTTGTGTGTGTGTACATATGCACATGAATGCATAATGCAAATGTTTTCTTGTATTAATGGAAAGAAATGTTTTTCCTCCTTTCTATCCTAAGTAGCGATTCTAAGATGCGGCTAGGAAAAGAATAAAACAGAAAGAACCACTGTGAGGTTTATGTGTTTTCAGAAATTTACAGCTAGGTTCCTTGAGAGACTGGAATGCATTTTATTATAACTTCACATTCCAAAGGAAACAATCTTTTAAAGACAAAAATCATGAATATTTCCTTCATCCATGTGAACACATTTTTTATTTTTTAATTTTTTTTTTTTTGGTTCTTTTTTTCAGAGCTGGGGACCGAACCCAGGGCCTTGCGCTTCCTAGGTAAGCGCTCTACCACTGAGCTAAATCCCCAGCCCCTAATTTTTTTTAAAGATTTATTTATTATATATGAGTACACTGTAGCTGTCTTCAGACACACCAGAAGAGGGCACCAGATCTTATTACAGATGGTTGTGAGCCACCATGTGGTTGCTGGGATTTGAACTCAGGACCTCTGGAAGAGCAGTCAGTGCTCTTAACCTCTGAGCCATCTCTCCAGCCCCAGCTCACTTACTTTTAACATTCAGTAAGTAGGCTGTCTGAATCCCATGTCACTCTATAAGCTTGCTTCTTCCCTGAATGCATGTTAATGACATCAACTGTTGGTCTCGCATACATGCTTCAAGCGTCATTCCCAACTCTGCATGATATTTCATATTCAAATATTAAAAAGTTCAGCTAGATGGCAGCAGTGAGAGAGCTCATAGCCCAGCAGGTAACAGAGCGCTTCACCACCTGAAGACTCCTCCTTGTCCCCTGCAACCTACAGGGTGGGAAGGAGGAACCGATGCCCTTACAGGTTGCCCTCTGACCTCCACATGCAATATAATACACACACTATATAATAAAAATAAAAACTTTTTTTGAGCCAGATAACCTTGGCTGTCACAGAACTCACTCTGTAGACCAGGCTGGCCTTGAACTCAGAGATCTGCCTGCCTCTGCCTCCCGAGTGCCAGAATTAAAGGCATGGGCCACCACTGCCCAGCCTTAAAAGCAAAATGTGTAATGCCCAAATCCTTTCTCTTTCCTTTACAGTTTTTTGTTCACAGTTTTCACACCTGGATCTCAGAGGAGTTTGCGCACATTTTCTTTGAGTCATGTGTGCTGCCTCTCACCGGCTGTGGGGCTCTGGGAAGACCCCATGGATGTCAGGACGGTCACAGAGGCACCAGCCACGGTGCCTCACGAGCACAAAGCCTGGGATGATTCTTTAGTCATTATCTACAGTGAGCATCGTCTTGTCATTAGTTTGGTGCAAAGAGAAGGAAGCTAATCAGCCACCATTCATTCCTCCTGTCTTTGTGAGAGCTCTGGGCAGCTTCCTAGTTTTAAGAATGAGAGTGAAAAGGATAAGACAGCGGACAGCACTCCTGAGAAAGGAGTCATCTGTTGCCAGGTTTTTTCCTAGCTCTCTTGGTGGAGAGAGAGAGAGAGAGGCACAGCGTGCTAAGGCATAGAACCCAGAATAGGCAAACTAGTTCCCACTCCTTTGCAACATTAGGATAGAATGTTTCAGAGGGAAAGAACACACTACAAAGAACAGCGTCAGTAAAATGGCAAACGGACCAATTCTATGGGCTTCTTGCTATTTTCCCACCTCGAGGCTCTGTGAACACATGAGCCCCGGGCTGCAGTTGCACTGAACCAATTCTTTTGTTCAGCCAACATCAGGGAACCGCCATTACAGGAAGAACAGCTGTGAACATAGCCAAGATCCAAACGGTTAACCAAATCTTCAAAGTGCACCGTGGATCGTACTGTGGGCCCTGCCCCCATCAACAGCAGCGTACCCTACAGGCAGAGCAGGGATGGCTTCACTTCTTCACTCTGCCTTAGAACCCTGGACATCCCGAAGACCCACACGAAGACCCATGGTTGGCCCAGACAATGAAGGCCGTTCTTTTCCCTCTGTGGTACTGGGGACTTACGTGCTAGGTCAGTGCTCAAACCACTGAGCTCCATCCCCAGATGCGAGGCCTTTTCATTTTTAAGAAAACGTTCTGCGTTGTTCACTTCCATGTTTTTTAAAAGCTAACAGCCTTTCCCAGCATAGGAAAGAATGACTTATCCACTGCTTTTGAACCTTGGCTCATTAAAAAAAAAACAAAACAAAAAAAAAACCAAAAAAAAAAAAAAAACCCAAAAACCAGCAGCTGTTTAAGCTGCCTGGTGGGAACTAGGGAATTCAGATCTCATAAAACATGCAATGTCCCCACCCTGACCGCTTCCCAATTACTGTACAGTTTACACTCAAGCAGAAGGAAGTGCTGTTTGCCTAGGCAAAAGCCTACAGGGAAGTTCAGAAGTCCTGTGGGAAACAGGAGGACCTCTGGGTATTTGTCCCCAACCCAGACAAACCAAGCAAAGCCAGGACACTGCCAAACCCAAGAGGCCTGTGGCTCCTGAACAGAACCAGTGTCGGGGGCATCTGTGGAGACGTCAGCTGCACACGCCCGCTGTGGTGAGTCCACGGGACACGCCGCATCTGACCTCACTGTTAATAAGCATGGCCAAGACGCCAATTTCCTTCAGGGTTTCTAATGGCATCTCCTATGACCATGTAGACAAGTCGTAAAACATGGGCATGTCCGGTGAGACCTGTAACACGATGTCAGAGCAGTAACAGGAGCTCCTGCGTGGGCTTTCTGCAAGCTGAGTCACGGTCTGAGTCACCCAACACTGAGTCACGTACGATACGGATCTTTGAGACACCAACACCACCGGGTCTCCCTGTGTGGGCATCGCCTGACCCCTTGGGAGCAGCAGTAATGGCTTCCCAGTCACCATGCCAGGTCTTTACAATTCAGGGTCCTGAGAGCAAAGCACTTAAGGAAGACAGCCTGGGACAAGGGAAAAGACAATGGTATAAGTCCTGTGGCCAACATCCACCTACTGAACAGGCATGACGGGCTGAGGCCTAGAAAGCAAGAGAACAAAGAGAGAGAGGATATGGTCTGTGTTGTTCATAATCCACATTTAAAAAAGCATCACGGCTGACACATCAGAGTGGATAAAACTCTTAAGCAGGGTGCAGCCCAGTACAGACCTACACTGAATAGTCTTCTACATGGGAGAGTATAGTACCTAAGCTTGGGACAGTGCTATGGCTTAGGTCTTTCATGTCCCCAAAGCCCCACAAGGTAACGACTGCTGTCCGGGCGTAGCACTAGTGGGAGTTAGTGGAATCTTTAGAAGGTGGGAGCCTAAGTGTGTGGGGGGCTCCTTGGATTACTGGGGGTTTGCAGGAAGAGGATTTGGCCAGGCACTTTTTTTTTCTTTTTCTTTTTTCGGAGCTGGGGACCGAACCCAGGGCCTTGTGCTTGCTAGGCAAGCGCTCTACCACTGAGCTAAATCACCAACCCCAGGAAGAGGATTTGGAACCCCAGTTTCTCCCTCTTTACTTCTTGGCCTTGAGGTTAAAGGTTTTATTCCGCCTTACAGGCCAATCATTATATGTGGTCTTTTTTTTTTTTTTTCTCTCAATACCAAAACAACGGGGCCAGTCAGCCATGAATTGGGGTCTCCAAAGGTTTTCTGTGTAAGTTTTGATCACAGATTCCCTATAGCTGTGGAAGCTAACCATAAAAACACAACCCAAGGTCGAATTGATCTCTTAAGCCCCTTCCTTTTCTTCCTCTCTTTTTCCTCTGGAGTTGGGGTGGCGGGAGCCGGGCTGTGTGTGTGTGTGTGTGTGTGTGTGTGTGTGTGTGTGTGTGTGTGCGCGCTGCACTTCCTGGGCCTGGTTCTTTATGAAGGTGCCTTCTCCTCTACACAGGGCTGACAGCCACAGTAATTTTGATGACTCTGGACTTGGCCCAGCTCCAAATCAGAGCACCTGGAGAGTACAAGAACGGACAGGTCTTGCTTGCATACCTCGAAGGGAGAAGAAGGCCTTATTTGGATGAGGTTTAAGCAAATTCCTTCCTCAAAGGCCTTTGGTGTGGGGAGTACAGCTCACAAAACTTCTCACATCCAGAGACTTTGGGCCATATTTAAGTTGAAGGAACCCAAGCTCTAGTTCAGATAAAGGAACAAAAACTTTAAGCCTTGACCCGGAGGTGCGAAATTTAATTTTCAATCAACTTCAGAAGTTTACCATGAAGGGAGCTGGTAAAGAGAACTTGAGAAACTGGGCCAGGAAGTGAAAGTAAACCTCAGGCCATTTTTCCACGGTGGCGTCCAAGTGCTATCAGAATTGCAGTCCAGGGGAGTGCCACTTGTACCATAGCAGGGAGTGACTCACCCAGACAATGTTTCCAGCCTGGGGACTCTGCTAGGGCTGGCAGGAGCTGGTTCTTTTTGTTGTTATGGCTGCATAAAGTGGCTGACTCAGAGGGAAGGGGGCAAGGAGAAGAGAAAGCAAGCTCGACGGGGAAGCCTGTCTCCACGTGAGCGGCTACTGCCTAAGAAGCGTCCCTGGGCTCTGACAGCGCTATACAGTGACTCTCTCCAGTGAGGTAGCAGACCCAAGCTTCTGGCCCTTCTAGAACTCCTGGCTATGGTGGTCTTGGGGAAACGTGCAAACAGCTCAACCAAGCACATGGGCTCAGGAGTTTGGACAGCATCTGTCTAGAGGGAAGAATTGAGCACTAACACTCCCAGCTCAACTCCAGACCAGGGCTTCTAACAGAAACACTCTAGGGCTCAGGGAGATGAGTCCTGTCCAGGACAGGAGTCGAATCCATACATCATCTATAGAATGTGTCACCATTTTTGTTTTGATTTACATTGGTCAACGCTTTCACCTCTAAAGGGTAACCTCTCTCTCTATATATATATTTTTTAAATCTATGAAATGCAGACAATAGCGTTCCTATCTAACTCTGTTCTGGTCATTATAGTTGCCCTCTAGCACCGTGCTGGGAAGGACTGCAGCATACGGACTATATTTACACCGCGGTTACTGTTATCTGCCCCTCTGAACACAGCTAGGTCAAACTGTGTTTCTGGGTCAGACAAAGGAAACACAAAAAAGGCAGGGTGGGGTAGGATTTAAAAGGGTTATCTGGAGGCAGGGCTGTGGTTCAGTCAGAGCAGTGTGTGTCTGGTGTGCATGACGCCCTAGGTCCCAGCTCCAGTCAGGGGAACCCTGTCATGGTGGTGTACGGCTTTAATCCAGCAGTTGGGAGGTGGGAGCAGGATGGGTCAAAGTTTAAGGTCATCTCCAGCCCCAAACAGCATGCTTGAAGTCAGCCTGGGATACACGAAACCCTGTCCCCAAGTTAAAAAGGGACCTGGGGGCGGGGTAGACACCGGAGGTAAGAAAAAGACACACGTCTAATAAACATATGCTCTAAGATTAAATACACAAATATATCTACTTTAGAGTTCATAGGATTAACTTGATCGTTCATATTTTGGGCATCTTTACCAACTATATTTTCCTGAATCAAACTGCTCCCTCCTATCCAGTTCTTGAGATTCATAAACATTAATGACCCGAACTGATACAGGCCCGCTGCAGGCGAGAGCCCTGATGCTTCTGCTGGCTGAGGAAAGTTTTAGAAGGGTCAGTTGTATTGGGTTCCAAGCTGGTTTATGTCAAACGGATGTCTTTGTGATTATATACTTTAATTAAACAAATGCAAAAAGAGACTTTCTGGACCATCAAGATAGCTCAGCAGACAAAGGGGCTTGCTGCAAAAGCCCAGCAACCTGAGTCCCACTTAGTGGAAGGGGAGACCTGACTCCAGCAAGCTGTCTTCTGATATACATGTCCCCCTCCCTCCCTCCCTCTCCTCCTCTTTATTTTTAATAAAAAAAATTCTTTAATAAAAAGGATTCCTGATTTCAAGGAGACTTAGGACACTCGGGAACTTGACGAAGTGGAGTCACCAGAACGGTCACGTGTGTGAGACAATTTGTAAAGTACCATAAAGGAAGAGAGAGAGAGAGAGAGAGAGAGAGAGAGAGAGAGAGAGAGAGAGAGAGAGGGAGGGAGGAAGGGAGAGAGAGAGAGAGAGAGAGAGAGAGAGAGAGAGAGAGAGAGAGAGAATATCAATCCTGCAAAGGGTTTGAGCCGAGTTTTCCATTTGGTCAGTGGCTCTCAGAACAGCAGGCATCGTGTACAATATGGGCCGACCTTAATGATGTCTGAACAGCCAGCGTCGGTGCTCCTGCTGACTCCATGAAGAACCGTTACAGCTTTACGGAATGTCTAATAACTATCAGCTATTTCCTGGATGCACAGAACTTGCTAAGAGTCTCGATTCATCCTCAGATTCCTGATAATGAAATAATGGTATGATAACCTACTGATTGAACCCAAGAAACTCAACCCCAAGAGCCCAGGCCTTCTCCAAGTAGCTACTAAGAACACACTTCAACAGTCAAATCCTTACGCCTAAATACATTAAAACCTACTCATATCGCACCATGCTGCCGACAATCCGGTTCTAACTTGGCAGTCAGTAGTTTTTAGAATGTTAATTTTGATGCACACAGGCTCCGTTGTCTCGCTTCCCTTAAGCAATGTGAAATTAAACATTTCCACCTCTGGCCACGGAACGCCTCCCCCTCCTCCCAAGATGGGAACAGAATCAAACATGGCCATTCAGCTCTGCCCTGCAGCTCAGCCCTCGGCCTGGAGGTGCGTCGGTATCCTCACACCGCGTGAGCCACAGGAGAAGATCGGGAGTCAGCAGTAAATCTCTTCTTCCAGATTGTGGGGTACCCACAAATGCCCAAGAACACATGGTTTCAGTAAATTTGAGCAAAACACCATATGGCAAGAAACATTACATAATTAATAGGCCAATGTTCAGAATTTCCCAGGTTAAGGAATATTATCCATACTGACCCCCACATATACCACCATCGGAATGCTAGCCTTCCTTTCCTTTAAAAAAACACTTGTTCTTATTATTTTTTTTTTTTTTACACGGGAACGGGACGCCTCGAACCCGGCACCGGGCGGCGGCCCGCCAACGGGCGGGACAAGCCAGGCGCTCGGCCGGGAACGCCCAGAGGGGGCTCTCGACACGCCCCCCTGACCGCCGCCTCGGGAAGGGCCGGCGGCCCGAGGGGGGCCCGCTGAGTCTGAGGGAGCGCCAGACGTGGGGAGGAACCGGGGAAGCCCTCATCTTATTTTTATTTATGTATTATGTGTCTGTGTATCCCATGTGTGCTGCTGCTGCCTGAAGAGGCCAGAGGAAAATACCAGATTCCTTAGAGCTGGAGTCATGGGAGATTGTGAGCCGCCCAGAGGGGTGCTGGGAACCAAATGCGGGTCCTCTGGAAGGACAGTTAGTGTTCTTAACCACTGAGCCACCCCTCCAGCCCCCAGACTGCTTTTTCAATCTGCAGTAAGAGTTAAAGGTGAGCAGGCAGGAAACAAATAGCAAAGCTCTTGGAAACCACAGACCTACTAGCAGGGCTCATTTTAGGAAATGAGATTTTTCTAATCTATTGATTCCCTATCAAGAAGGTCTTAATTACCATTAGCACGATGTAATCATTTACTGAGATGGCTCACTTTGGCGCTATGGACTCTAATTCGGTCACTTTCTAATCTTGTAATGCGATCTACTGTGGCTCCCTGCTGGGGTTGGGGGAAGAGGTGGGTTTATGCAGAGGAAGCAGGTTTGAGGTTTCTAACTCTGCAGTCTCTTAACCTACCTGCCTCAACACCTCCTCCCCACCACACACACACACACACTTATTCCTACCACAAAGATTTTTCTTCTGACTCAACACTATGATACAAACAAAGCAAGAGTGTAAAAAAGGAGGGAGAAACCCTTCAAGTGCCCAGTGGTCCAAGACGTGCTTCGCTTCCACTCGATGCAAATGGGCGAACAAGCCAGCCTTTGATTCGCCAAAGAAGCCACTACAGCTGGGCTGCCCTGCACAAAACGGACGATTCAGCTTCATGGGAGACATGGCTGGGGTTCCGCCTTTACCTCATCCCGTCCACAGATGAGGAAAAAGGGTTCTCTTTATCTCACCAAAGCCTGGCAGCTTGAGGCAAAACCAGGTGCCATAAATCCAGCTTGGTTCTTTTTTTTTTTTTTTTTTTTTTTTTTTTGCCCGGGGACTGATGCCACCCACGGTCCGGACACAGTGAGACATTTGAAGATGCGTTTTATGGGACCAATACTAGGTGAAAGGATTCAGTAAAACACACACCCATGCACGCACCAACAGTGCAGAGGTGGGGGGGGGCCAAGAATTAGAACCCCATTGTCTGACGTAAGCGCTCACATTCTTGAAGTGCTCTGCCCAAGCCCTGAGGTGCCCTGCTTGATTCCAGAGAAGCCAGGAGCTTCAGGTTACAAAGCCAGAGAGCATAGAGCATCTTGCGATAGCTTCTAATAAACAGCAAAACTTCATTGAGGATTTAATGTTCAGACCCCGCACACGAGGGCTCTGGCACCCTTGGCTCGCTCAGCCCATGCATCTACCAACCCCACTTGGCCCACCAGACCCCAGATTTGAGAGCTGCGTCAAGCGCCCGGACTCAGTGTCAATGAAACCTTTCTTCATGGAGCCTGACAAATAGGTTGGTTCCAGGAACTCTGCGCTTCTTTTCTCTCTCTCTCTCTCCATTCCCCTTGTTCCTCACCAGGGGATGAATGCTTCGCTCCCACCTTAATGTTTCTAGTCACAGTTAAGAGCCACTGGTTCTTTAAAGCAAGAGAAACAGTAATCAAATTAGTTCTGAAACCAAACACCTCACCTTCGAGCAATGCATTGCCTTTGAAGATTCTCCACAGTCCAACACCCAGCGACCACAAATTTTATGTTTTGCTCAGAGTTTATAATATGTGTGTAACAATGAGGTTATCTACAGAATAAGAGGAGTTCTGCCTCTCCCCTCAGCCCGGTAAGAGGTGTACAGGTTCCATGAATGGAGAGACCTTCTTTCAAGGTTAACTGAAACTTATTTGAATTGACCATGCAGCCAAAAATGGTGCCAATGTTAGGCTATCTGTATACACACACACACACACACACACACACACACACAAATCATTTTTAATCTACTTGTAATTCTGATCATAGCGTTTCTCAGATCCTAAATCCCATAGATCACTCATCATCCAGATCCAATGAGGTTGTACTTGGCTGAGAAGAACGTCTTCGGGACCCCCCATGCTACACTGCGAGAGGCTACCGTGGTGTCCTGCAGGCAGTGATGGAGGACACGTGCAGAGGGATACAGGAAGGAGGAAAACAGTCTCCCCTACACACTGTCTTAAGCAGCCCATGCCAACAGCTTACATTTTCAACCCCACTGATCTCTAGGTCTTAGCTTGGCTTTGAGGATTTCCTGTCATCACAGCCTCCCTGGGCTCTCTGCTCAGGCTCCTGCTAGCACCATGCCCAGACCCTCCCTACAAGAAACTCAAATGGACGTTCTACCAGTCAGCATCATGGTCCCTAGATAACCCATAGGACACACCCATATGCCACAGGTCCATGGGAGCCACCTTTTCCATTTGATAGGAAGCCCGATGAAGTGCAGAGAAATCAGGCTCTTATCCCACAAACCCAAAGCAGGGAGGGTTCTGGGATTTTTCACCCAGAGCTGAACTGACATCAAGGCCCACGGACTTGCCTTGGCTCCATGACACTGCATTTCTGGGTACCTCTGACATTCCTCTTATATGCTTAACTTAATTTTTTTAAAAATTAACAAGTCAAACTGGTGTTTATGTGTTACGTGCACATTTCAATATATGAATATATTCCGGAATGATTGAATCAGGTGACTTAACCTCGATATTTGCCATTTTCCCCTTGTGGACTTACTTTACATGCTCGCCTTCAGCGCTATCTCTGTGATACCTCCCTCAGCGTCGGCAGCCAGTCCGTGCTGTTGTAACACAGAGTTTCTGTAGCACTTAAACCTCGTGAAGTTTAGGCTTGACCTGGGAGCGCCAATAGCATCCTTAAGAAGTAGATGACTAAGAACCTAACGGGGTTTGGAATTTCAGTGGTACGGGGTGGAGAGTCTTGCTACGTAGCACTGCCCCGGCCTAACATCGGCTCTGTAGCTCAGCCTTGAACTGGCCTTGAACTCAAGGCCAAGCTCTCGCCTCAGCCCCCTCAGTGCTGGAACCACAGGTGTGCGCCCTTCCCTGTGCCCCTTGGCTGGGGTTTTCAAGCCCAGTCTAAGGCTGCTTAGCAAGGAAATGACAAAGCCAGATCACGGACTTCCCCAACCCACCCACTAGAAGGAGAGAGTGGGTGTGAGACCACGCACGGGAAAACGAAACTCCAGACTAATGAGAGAAAACCGACACAGCGGGAGAGGCCGGCAGCCCGAGGGAACAGCCAACTTACCGGCATATTTTGTCGTGTTCGACTCGTCCATGGACCAAAAGCAGTAATCAAAGGCAAACACCTGCATGGAAGGAGAAAACACAGAGCTTAAGAGTGAACTCCCGGGTTTGGGGATTTAGCTCAGTGGTAGAGCGCTTGCCTAGGAAGCGCAAGGCCCTGGGTTCAGTCCCCAGCTCCGAAAAAAAGAACCAAAAAAAAAAAGAGTGAACTCCCGAGAGGTGAGCCAGGCGGGGGAATGCTCAGAGCGCTTGATGAGAGGCTGACTGCTGTCTGACGGAGAAGATGGGAGTGCTTTGGGGGCGATTTTCCTACAGTAATGAATTCATATGAAAACTACTTTTGATCTGGAATTCTGACAGGCAGATATGAACCAGGTAGTTTATTGAAAACTATACTTAATAAGAATCCTACACGCACACACACACGCACACACACACAAGTCTAGTAGTGTGCACTGAATCCTTTAGGTTTTCTCCATCACACCATTTTGAGCAATGTTAGATGAGAATATTTTTATACCAGTTCCTTCTCCTAGCTATCTACCATGCGACCATCTCGTGCACACAGAAGGCCACCTCCCTTCACAATCTGGGATCCCCTTCTTCCTCACTGTTTCAACACGCAATCCCCGGCTGAGTATCGTTGACGACTCAGGCACTAACCCTCCACACAGTTCCAGAATGCTGACCAGAAAAGAACTCCTACCTAGCCAACAGTGTCCCCACACAAACACTACTACCGGTGCTCAAGCCGTTATTGTCAGACCCACAGAGAAATACAGAGTCTGCCCCAAGGAACATGACTTCCGAGAGATGGTTCGTTGAAGAGGGTAAAGTCACACTGAAAACTGCACACACTGCCCTGTTTCCGGTCCCAGGGTGAAAGCTTTGCAAAGTACTCCAGCGATCAACTATCTAAATGTCTGGCCTTCTTGGCTCTTGTAATTCATTTTTGGAGGATACTTAGTAACAAGTAACCTGAGCTTTCAGACGTGCGCCTCCCGCCGCAGCTCCAATGGTTCTGTAAGCCTCTTTCTGGAGCTGCACGCTGAGGCTTTCCCTCCACTGCTTCAACACTTGAAGGGACAAGCTCTGAGCAATCTCAGCCTGGTGGCCCAGACTGAACACCACGAGCCCCTTGCCAACTACTTCCCATGCTCCCCCAGCCCCAGTGGGGCATGTCCTTTAGGAGTGACTAGGCGCACAGCTACTCTGATTTCATTTTCCTCTTCACAGCCACCCTTCAAAATGCTTCATACTGCAGACTTGGGTCAACGTGTTTTCTTCCAGAAGACACTCTTGAATATAAGCAAAGGATTTCTTTTTCTCCTCTGATAATCTCACAACATCTTAATCGTTTTCTCTGCTTCTACCCCAACCTTTTCAATCATCTACTAATCATGGCGTAGGTATGCCCAACCTCTGGATATAGTGACATCAACTAATGTGTTGGGCTGGAATCATAGCTACCCTGGGCGGCGTGAGCCTGCAGGCCGCAGACTGGACACGGCTGGATGATCTATGAATGTTTTATCTCCATTTGTATCCTAGGTTCCCCGAAGGCAGGAACCACATTTAATTCATCTTTGAAGCCTGTAATATTTATACTTATTGCTTTGGAATTATTTATCTAGTGATTAATGGCATCGGAAGCTTTGCAAGGAAGCAGGCACTTCGTCTGTGTAGAAGTCTCATGTGGGCTGGCGAGATGGCTCAGTAGGGGAGAGTGTTTTGCTACACATTCATGAGGACCTGAGTTCAAATTTCCAGAACCCACGTAAAGCGCTCCATGTGAGCATGTGTACCTGTGAGGCCAGCAATGAAGGAGGGGAGCAGAGTTGGGAGGATTTCGGGGGGGGGCTATCTGCCTAGCTCCAGGTTCCGTGAAAGACACCATCTCAAGGAATTAGTGGGGGTGTGATACGCCAAAACTCACACTATCTACACTATCGTCATCCTCTTCATCCCCTCCTTCTCTCCCTCTTTCCCACCTCCCTCTCTCAAACACACACACACACACACACACACACACACACACAGAGGAAACAAAAACAAAAGACTAACCCATGCTTACAACAGTTTCATTCCAACACACAGATTCAAGCACATGCAATACGCATCGCGTACACCATTGACTCCAGATTCAAATTTGAATGATGGCAACCTTCTAACGAGCAGCTACGAGACGATAGTGTCTGCCAACAAAATAAATAACACTGACTGCCTGCGATGGTTCTTCCAATGACTGAAAAGACCCCACCCCAGAGGCAGAACCCAAATAATCTTACCTCTGGGCAGGACTGAAACTTCAACGCTGCCTCTAAGAGACCCATGTTGTTTTAAAAACAGTTCCAGTAATGGAGATTCTACAATTCCCTACCCTTCTATGAAGCCAGGTGACACTTCTCTTTTCATCATCCTCAGGATGTCCACCTTTGTCTTCCACCCAAGCTAACCACCAACCTTACTGCAAATGGTCAGTACAAGCTCCTTCCCAATGTTTAACTATCTTTACTCGTGTCCTCAGGATTGCGACGTGTCTCTTCATTAGTTCCTATACACAGTGGCATTCCCACCCACCTCAGGCTGGTTTGCAACAGTTTCCCGTCTGCACACTGAGATGCCAATCCCTGGTCTCTATACACAGGGTCACTACTCGAAACAGGATGCGATCCAGCCCGAGGTGGAGCATGCTCCTGCTGGTAGCAATCACCACTCATCCTGCAATAATTTGAATTTGTTTTTAATTGGGAGAAAAACCTGTAAAATTTCACTTTCCATAGCTCCTCTTTAAATTCTAGACAAATGTTAAAATGCTAGCAAGCATAAAGGGGCTTTGAAGGAATTATAAGATATTGGGGGTGGGGTTTGGAGAGATGGCTCAGTGGTTAAGAGCACTGACTGCTCTTCCAGAGGTCCTGAGTTCAAATCCCAGCAACCACATGGTGGCTCACAACCATCTGTAACGGGGATCTGATGCCCTCTTCTGGTGTGTACTAATACATACATACATACATACATACATACATACATACATACATACATACATTTTTTTAAAAGCAAAGATACTGGGGTTCTTTGTCTACCAAGCAGAAACCTCTTCTCCTTGAGCTGTGGGATCTCCTGGATTTCACAAATTCTGGTCCTAGGCACTTAGGACAGTGATCCCAGCAAGCCAGAGAGGGACTGTCAGTAAACATTTATCAGGAGGAAGTCTGAAGTCTGACTCACCTCACTAAATGTAAGACACCGTGCATCATACTAGAGACCTGTAGAGTTCTGGGACAAACTCCTTTCTTTAGAGTCTGTAACGGCTACTCCAAGGCTTACTGCGAAGTCGGTGACGGAAGACACTGAAAGCGTGCATGCAACTGAGCAAAGAGCTGAAGATGGAGGCTGAGGCAGGAGGATTGCCACAAGTCTGATGCCAGTGTGGGCTGCACAGTAAGTTCTGGGTCAGCATGGGATACCAAGTGATACCCTTAACAACAAACACACAGAAAGAGAGAGAGAGAGAGAGAGAGAGAGAGAGAGAGAGAGAGAGAGAGAGAGAGAAGAGAGAGAGAGAGAAGAGAGAAAGAGAGAGAGAAGAGAGAGAGAGAAGAGAGAAAGAGAGAGAGAGAGAGAGAGAGAAGAGAGAAAGAGAGAGAGAAGAGAGAGAGAGAGAAGAGAGAAAGAGAGAGAGAGAGAGAGAGAGAGAGAGAGAGAGAGAGAGAGAGAGAGAGAGAGAGAGAACCGAGCATAAGACGCCTATTTCACCAGTGCCGACTGACACCAGGAATCCACACCTTTCTAACTAGGAAAAGACCCAAGTGTACAGACATTCGCAAGCTATTTATAAAATTACAAACCCACGGTCTTCGGCAAAACCCCACTCTTTTCTTAGCCCAACATGGGTAAGACTCCCACTAGCACTAAATTCCTAGCATCTCGTCGCACATCTGCTCCAGCTCCGTCGGGCCCTTAGAAAATGTTAGCTCTGCATTTCTGTGAGCCGCTGAGCGCTGAGCACACGGGGAGGCGGCTACGGCTGTTTTTAATAAGATGAACTCATTGAGTGAGTGACATATACCCCGAATTAAGGAGGCTCCAGGATTTGTGAACGGCCCGCTGTACAAACCCCCTGCTTACTGGGAAGCGTGATCTCTGTGGCATTTCAGCAAAATTCAATTGCGTTTAAAAAAAAAAAAGACTGAAAGAAGCGTCCTGCGCATTGTTCCAAGGGGGAGCAGAAGGCACCAGAGCTCTGAGAAATCTGGTCTGCAGCCATTTTTCTAATCCATAAAAAACAGTTGCCAGATCTGGTTGTACAGGCCTATAACAATAGCACGTAGAAGGTAGGGACTGGGGAGATGGCTCAGCCATCAAAGGCCAGGCTCACAACCCAAAAGATAAGAAGGTTGAGTTGGAGGGTCAAGAATTTGAGGCTCGCCCGAGCTACACAGAGAGATTAAGACCTCGGATCAACAAAGTAACAAAGACCAAACGTGAGGCCCCTTCTACTGTGTGGATTCTATGGCTGTCTTCATTTCCTTCCTCTTAAAAAATAAGATTAATATACTTTTATGTGCATGAGTGTTTTGCCAGGTGCGTGTACAACCCACAGAGACCAGAAAAGGGCATCAGATTCCCCCAGAACTGGAATTACAGGCAGCGCGTGGTGTGGGTGCTGGAAACTCAACTCAGTACTTGGGTCTTCTGCGAGAGTAGCACGCGCTTTGACGCGAGCCATCTCTTCAGCCCCTCTGTGGCCTTCTTCAATCCTGCCTAGTTTTGTGCCCTCACTAAGGTCTCCAACCACGAGGAATTTACTTCAGCAAACTATCAATAAAGACCTATCTGTTACTCTCAATTTGAGACCCAAATAATTGTCAGTTATATTTTCTGACCTGTAGTTGCATAAATCTAGTTAAAAATATCAAAGCTAGGCACCATGGTGCACTCCTGGAACCACGACACTTTGAGCTTGAGGCAAGTGGATCAGTAGTTCAAGACCAGCCTCACCTTTGAGATATGAGACTCCATCCACCCCTCCCAAAAAAGGACAAAACAGGAAATAATTATTGCTAGAAATGAATACATTGTTTTAAAAATAATTTTATGGGAGGAGAGATGGCTCAGCGGTTAAGAGCACTGACTGCTCTTCCCAAGGTCCTGAGTTCAATTCCCAGCAACCACATGGTGGCTCGCAACCATCTGTAATGGGATCTAATGTCCTCTTCTGGTGTGTCTGAAGAGTGACAGTATACCCATATACATAAAATTAATAAATCCTTAAAGTTATTAAAAATAATAATTTTTATGTGCTTTTCATCCCTTTTTTCCAGGAGGAAAATGATGTATCTAAGACTTATTATGACATAATAATTTAATTCTACATGGGAAAATACTTGGAAACAAACATCCATTTTTGCTACCTGAATCAAATCCTGTTTCAATTCTCCTTTAACTTTTTCAATGCTGTCTTAGATGTACCTCCTTTGTGAAACCTTTACTGAGAATACTTCTTTTAAAAAATTTCTTAATATATGGCGATGGTGGTGATGGTGATAATGGTGATGTTGATGATGGTGATGGTGGTGATGGTGGTGGTGGTGGTGGTGGTGGTGGTGATGATGGTGATGGTGATGATAATGATGGTGGTGGTGGTGATGATGGTGATGGTGGTGATGGTGATGGTGGTGATGGTGATGGTGGTGGTGGTGGTGATGATGGGTATGTATGATAGGTGTGCAGTCTCATGTAGAATACAGCACATATGGAGGCTGGAGAATGGCTTGTAAGGTCAGCAGCGTTTTCCTTTTGGTAAAGACCTGGGCCCTGGGTCTTACACTCATAACATCAGGCTTGGCAGCAAGCAGCTTCACCCCTGGAATCTTCAGCAGTTGAAGAACACTTCTAATTACTCGGAACTCCATGCCTGCCTAATTGCATTTGGGCACCCATAGGCACACATCTCCATGCATGGTTCCCTCTGGTATATTATCATTTATTAAGAGGTCAAGGGCTCTGCTCTCACACTTTATGATTCATCAGACAAAAAGAATTTATATTTTACTCTACAACAGCTTCTTGGTGGATGTGCTGTCTAGTTTTAGGTCAGCTTAACCCAGCTAGAGAGGAGGGAGCCTCAGTTGAGAAAATGACTCCATAGATCAGGCTAGAGGCAAGCCTGTGGGGCATTTTCCTAATTAGTGACTGATGGGGGAGGGCCCAGCCCCCTGGGGTAGTGTCAGCCCTGAGCTGGTGGTCCTGGGTTTTGAAAGAATGCAAGATAAGCAGGCCATGGGGAGCAGCCAGGAAGCAGCACCCCTCCATGGCCTCTGCATCAGCTCCCCCTCCTAGGTTCCTGCCCTGTGTGAGTTCTCGTCCCGACTTCCTTCAGTGATGGACTATGATGTGGAAGTGTAAGTCAAATAAAGCCTTTCCTCTCCAAGTTGCTTTTGGTCCTGGTGTTTCAGCACGGCAAACAGTAGCCCCTGACTGAGACAGTGAATTCTCTCTTGACTGAAGAATCTTGGGAATCTGTGTACTCACATACAATGGTCACTTAAAACAGCACGGTTCATCTCGGGTGAATACTTCACCAATACTGACATTGCTGAAGACCCTTTTCACTTCCACTGGAGGAAAGACAAGACTTGCATTTCCCCACAGACACGATTTTTGTGCTTACAAATTCTCCAATTCTTCCTTCCTTATCCATCTGTAAGGACTGGCCACCTCCGCTCTGCAACCTCCACCAATGACCCGGAAGGGGAAAGGGAAAGTGAGTGAGCTTTCCCATTGTGGTTTGAATGAGAAATGTCCCCTCACAGCTCTCTACACTTGGTCCTCAGCTGAAGGCTGTGGAAGCTTTAGGAGGTAGGGACGCATTGGAGAAGTGTGTCACTGGGGGTAGGACTTGCAGCCATCTTATTCTGGCCCCACTTCCTCTCTGCTTCCTGACTGTGGACAGACACAATGTGACCAGCCGCCTGGCCCTCCTGCCTCACTCCACACCCTCAAATGATAAGCCCAAATAAAGCTCTTATTGAAGTGCCCTCCTCTTCCCAGTCCAGTGTGCACCATGCATTCTTTACCCAGTTCACCTCCTGTATTGCTTCCCTGCCTTCCTCTCTGTGAAGTGAATCTTCCCTCCTCCAGGTTTTCTAAGTCTGGAGCTCCATCCCGCCAGTACACAGTGCCAACCAGCAAAATGGCTGCTGACAGAATGCTAAGGGCGTGACAGGACACTATGCATGGGCTGGTCTCTCCACAGACACACCGTGTAGAATGTTGATTATGGACCAGGCACCGACTTCCCTGCTTCACGACTTCATCTCACTAGGAGCCTCCCTGGTCTAGAAACTGCGCCCACTTGTTTCTTCCATCCTCACCAGGGGAGGGAAGGGCTCAGGATTCACTGAGTTAATATCCATGCACAAATATAAAGTCCTTTTGTTAAAGTTCATGTGCAGAAGCATTGCTGCTCTGTTCAGAAAACACTAGTGCAAACCACGTGACTTCCTAGCTCCCAAATTTACAATGCTTAAGGAGTCGGCTCCATGTGGAATCCCTCTGCTTTGGATGAGAGAACAATCTCTTCCCTCTACCCTGGCTTCATCGCCTCTTTTGAACTATGAACCCCGTGTTCAAATCTGGAGACCCAGCTGCCATTCACTGCCCATCCTGCACTATCTGGAATCTGAGGCCAAGATCACTCTGCAAACCTCAATGTCTCCAGATGTCGGGGAAACAGGCTAGCTGGGGTCCTACTTTGTCTGTCTGTCTGTCTGCCTGCCTGCCTGCCTGCCTGCCTCCCTCCCTCCCTCCCTCCCTCCCTCCCTCCCTTCCTTCCTTCCTTCCTTCCTTCCTTTTGTAACTTTGTGACTATAAGAAAGATGTTTCTGGCCTGCCCCCATTCCACCACACGGCGTTATGAAACTGTCACACCAAAAGACAGGAGCGCTCTATATCCCATCCCACGTGGGCACTGTCAATAATTTTCTCACTTTCCTCTCTCCTATCATCAGAATTATTACAAAACAGTTACCCATTACTATGTATGACAAATATATGCTGGTATTATTATTATTATTATTATTATTATTATTATTAATTATTTTAAGTTAAAGCTTACTTAGAAATCCTGGACTGCAACTGTACAGGAGCCTGTTTGAGCCCAGGTTTGCCCTCACTGCTACTGTTTGTAGAAGTCACTGGACCAACACAAAATTCAGCCTGCACCTGAACATAGCTGCTGCGGGCCAGGGAGAGAAATACCAGAGCCGCCAGCCTTACTAGTCAGCTTTGCTGACAGACCTCCCTTCTTGTTTAAAAGTCTGTCAAGTCAACGCTGTCTTTTCACAGTGTAATTAATGATTCCCTTCACACACGCTTGTAACTACACGCCAAACAATGTCTTGGGTTCCACAGTCAGCCCTGACTGGCTGAGGATTCAATGCAGCTAATAGCATCTGCCACACACCTACCAGAGATAAGGCATTGCCCCGAGCTTAGGGAACCTCATCGCATTGACCACAGGATAAAACTACACTTCCAGCAAGTAGCTGAGAAGGGGATCTCAGCGATCTAAGAGGGGAGAGGGAAGGCATCTCTCAGGAACTCATTCATATTGTCATCAATCAAAAAGGATATCTGAAAATAGGAACCCCGTCCCAGGACCTCACAGGGCTTCTGCTTAACACTGGGTATGTGCTAACCAGCGGTGTGGAAATCAACGAAGCAGAACTCAATCCCGACTCCTTCGCATACTCTGTTCAGTTCATGTTCATGTCTTTATCAGTCTCTCCCAGCATCTGCTTCACTGCTGAGGGTGGGGTGGAGGTGCCGCGTGTCCTCTGCGTTCTATTTTGGTTCTCTCATTAATTGAGAAATAGAGATGAACCTTCTCTCACAGTGCACTCAGAAAGGCAGCATGGGTGTTTCTAAACACGGGCTGTTCCTCTAACAAACACCAATGGAAGCAGCCATTGTCTGAGCTTGCAGTTTGCAGCCTTGTCCGCCATCCTGACAAATGGCTGCCACTGCCAATCGCAAAAGGACAACTAAAACTCACCCTGACATCAATCACCGTGGGAGGTATTTAGACCTGCTTCCAGACGGCTCACCTTCTGTGCTTTCTACACCCTGTGGGATAAAGCCCGACGTGTACTGCCAGAGAAGACGAAGCTAGCTGGCTTCCAGAAACCAGGTCCTCGGACTCTAAGGACTTAAGGTAGCCCAGAGGTTGCAGATACAGGAAAGGGTGGAGGGTTGGATCTACCCTGCTGGGGATGCCTGAGGCAGGACTCCAGATGCTTCCCCTGGTCCAGAGAGCTTTCACTGTTCTGGATAGCAAGATGGATCATGGTTGAGAGTCAGGGGAGATAATGATTTTCCCTTTGGGGGCTGAGAAGTGTGCAACTTGGTATCCCACCATCTCGATCCATTGGGCATCCTTGGGCACAGAACACAGCAAGGATAACTGACTCTGAATGAAGCCAGGCACAAAACGGGTGAGAGGTGAATAGTCTAAACAAAAGTCAAGACAAAAATACACAGTGTTCTGTTTCTGAAGGTCTTTTGGGAAAAAAAAAATTAAAATGCGTTAGAGTGTGACAGAATTGTGCGCTCCCCCAAATGACTCCCTGCCCTGCTTGAGAGGGTTATGTGTTCCCACTATGGCCCTGTGACCTGTCGGACCTGCAGAAGGGGATATAATTTCTCATCCTACTGACACCAGGTTGTCCACATCACTGCTTTTGGTCACGTGTATCTGAGCAAAGTGTGGCTGCAGGTAGTGGCATTGTAAGCCACAGCACCAGAAAGTCCCAGATGGCAGTGGATCCTTCAGACTGGAGTCCACGCTAAAGCCCCAGCCAGCCTGCCGACCTGGACTGCCGCTAACTTTAGAGAGACAGACTGTTGTTGTCTCAAAGCACTGAGCACTTTAGGGTGTCACTGCCCTGTCAACCTGGCATGAGCAGGCCAGCACAAGGCAATCCCAGTGCGACAGGCCAGCCCTGCTGCCTACCCTGTGTTCTCATCACTGGAGTATCTTGTATGCACGCTACTGCTTATATGACCCGAGTACATGAAAATCCCAAATAATCTTTCCGACCTCCCAGATTAAGATCTGACCGTAGGTTCTCTATAAGCTGCCATTTCTCTCGGTTTTTAACACTCGACATTTCCTTTCACGTACCCTACACTAACTGGAGAGTGTGCAACTCGACACCTTCATCCCCCATCCCCCGACCCCGACCCTCACCCACTACTGGGGACTGAACCTAGGGACTCTTGTGCACCAGACAGAGGCTCCCCACTGAGTTACCCTCCCAGCCCTCACTACTTCCTAACACATCAATCGCTCCCTTATTTCTGCCCCTACGTACCTCACAATTCTCACCGCAACCCTCTGTCTCTGGAGACTTTACATACATATACACGTCATCCTGAGGGTCCGTGTTAGCCCTGAGCTTTCCTCTCTGTGAGGTCGGGAAGACTGAAGTGTTGGCAGACTGTAGGCAGACTAACCCACTGTCTGTCACTTAGAACACCTTGCACGTCTGATAGCCACACTGAGTTCCCTGGAGCAGAGACTGAGGCCCAGACCACTGCAGGGGGACATAGGTAGATGGGAAGGGTAGGCTGCCATTGAGACAAGGCAGCAGAAACCCAAGACCCAGACACAGGAAGGAAGGAGACCAGTGAAAGCTAAGAGCAGGTGCCTGTGGCTGAGATGCACCATCCAAGCCATGTAGTTCTTCAGCTCGGTCCCACACAGTGGCAATGGGAGCCATGTATGTAATTTACACTGTGTTTGTGACATATTCTTAAGCAAAAGGAAGACAATTTTGCTTTGGTAACATATTTTAATTAACCTAGCATAGCCAAAATATTTGTGCTACATGCTTTCCTCTCACCCTTGTATGAAACCTTAGCAATCCGCTGTGTATTTCATACTTACTAAACGGCTCAAGCCACAAGAGCCGCACAATGTGTGCTCAAAAGCCTGGCTTAATACTTTATTCTCAGCACAGCAGATGAGGCAGCAGGAGGCTGTCACAGAACCAAAGACCGGACGGAACAAAACCAAATCTCAGATGGCGGAGCTGTACAGATTCCCTCCTTCCTTCCTGAGAAATGTTTATAAAGCCAGCTTTTGGTGTGTTTAGCGACATACCTTTGCTTTTGGGAGACAGGGTCTTACTATGTAGCTCAGGCTAGCTTTAAACTCTTGATCTCCTGCCATGAACTCCTGAGTTCTGGTATTACACACACACGCACCACTGAACCTGGGTCATCAATGAGCTCCTTTAACCAATGTGGGCTTTGGGAAGTGCTGACTACTTGGGCAGGAGCACAGCTCACTGCTAAAGCGATTGCCTGGCACATATGAAGCCCAGCACTTGAGCCTTCTCTCGATGTTTCTAAAAACTGAAAATAAATTTACTTCACAAGATTGAAATATTAAGATAAAGTTTACAGTATGCTATAAGGGGCTGTTTGCTCATAAACTTACAATGAGCAAACGGACTAAAAACAGATAGGACCTAAACAACATGGTTAGCAGATTTTTACTTCTTCCCAAATGCCTCCTTCCTTATTAACTTGCTCAATAAAACACAGCAGATAAAACAACGTTTCCTTTCCTTGAATACCAGTTTGTGCCAAAATCCAGTTTATCAAATATGGCTCAATCAAGAAGTAATCACAATACTACCTTTGCACGAAGACAGATGGACACACCTCTCGTACCTTGGTGCTTATAAAACAAAGGCTTTCTTCTTTATCTACAGGTGCATAGACCAGTATCTCCATGACTGTCTAAGGTGCTGTCGTTCTTGAGGGAAACACACCTTGTTCCCACAAACACCACGGAGTGCACATCATGCCAGAGTATTAAAAGGTAGGTGAGTGGGCAGTATCTGACTTATAAACTCTTACCAGACAGACAAATCCAAAAGATAAGCCACACACCAATTTATGTTTGGGGCTCATTCTCTGTCTGTGGTTCTGGCCATCAGCAAGGGGGCAGGCCCTGCTCCAGCTCACTTGTCTGTCACTCCTTGCTTCACTGAGAAGCTTGTCCAGCTGTGGGCGCCACCCTGAGGAGCCACTGTATTTTTTTATTGCCATGAACTTTCACCTACTTCAGAATATGATGGATTAATAATGGGACCTTAGAGCACTGCTCCTAACCTCCTCAGGTTGGCATTTTCTACGTATTGCCATGCACTGACAGTTCCCCGTGCCTTTCTTTTGTGGGGTGGGTAGCTCGTTTCTCCTCTATCCTTGAATGATACTGTATCAAGAGATGATACCAGGACTTCCTATCCACTCCCCTGCTGGCAGGCATCACGACGTTAGGAGTTAGCAATCATGAATCCAACTGCTGGAGACACTTGTGCACAGTAGATACAAACTTTCAGTTGGCTTGGGTAACTACCCGGAAGCTCCACCACTGGGCTCCTGTGCTCAGAACACAATTAGGTTCTTCGGAAGCTGAGGACTGCCCTCCAGAACACCTACACCGTCTGCCTCGTTTTTGCCATCGATGGCAGAGTTCCTGCTGCTACCCAGCCTTCGTTTTGATTTGGTGAGACTTTGATTTGGTAGGCATCCCATAGTGTGTGGTGGCATCTACCAACATGAGGGTGCCTTTACTAGATTATTTATTTGTTCATTGGACACCTGTGCATCCTCTTTGGAGAAATGTCTATTCAGATATTTTTGTCCATTTTTAAGCTGAGTCTGTCTTTTCTTTTCCTTCCTTCCTTTCTTTCTTTCTTTCCTTCCTTCCTTCCTTTCGATTTAAGGGACCTTGGTATAATTTGGATACAAATCATTTATTAGTTATTCCTAAATATTTGTCCCAGCATACCACTTTTCTTTATGCTTAACGCAGTCACTGGCAGAGGAGAACATTTTTTTTAATCTTTATTTTTTTTAATCTTTATTAACTTGAGTATTTCTTATTTACATTTCAATTGTTATCTCCCTTCCCAGTTTCTGGGCCAACATCCCCCAACCCCTCCCCCTCCCGTTTTGTATGGACTTCCCCTCCCCACCCTCCCCCCATTTCCACCCTCCCCCCAACAATCACGTTCACTAGGTGTTCAGTCTTGGCAGGACCAGAGGAGAACATTTTAATAGAGCACTCTGTCGTCTACTCTTACATCTTGCCTCCAAGCTTCCCCTCTGAAAGGTCGTCCTAGAGCCACAGAGCCACGGCTGCCTCCTCCTGCTACCTTCTGAAAGCATCCCAGAGTTGCAGCTTACATTGGTTTTCTGAGGAACAGAAGGTCCGAGTTTATTTAAAAAAAAAAAAAAAAAAGGTGGGTCTTCAGTTGTCTCCAAACCCTGTCTCTCTCGCAGCTCATTTAAATATTATCTACTAGCCGAGGTTCACCAGCCTGATCCAACCTGGTACAGAGTCTTAGCACTAAACTTACAATTTAGGCTCTGGGCTTTTCAGACTGAGAATTTTTGCCGGGTTGTGGGTTTCTGAGTTATGTAATATCCATTTCTTGCTGACATTGTGCACTCTGACTTTATTGTTTAATCTCCTTAAACATAACAAGTGCGTTCATAGTTTGGACGTAACCATGAGATATCAGAAGCATTTGTGGGTCTCTATTCCTACCTGTGTATACCTTCTTTATCTCTGAATATACCTTTCATTTTGTGTTTTTGCTTTGTTTTGTATCACTAAGGATGGAACCTTGTGCACACTGAGACACACCTTCAGTGTTAGATGTTGTTTTTAGAGGTGGTGGTGGAATCCTTAAAGACATGGATTACGTCTGTTTCTTCCTGTGGCTTCCAGGCACCTGAATCCTGGAACTGCTTTATTATGACGACTTCAGTCCTTGACGTCGCCTGGATTGGAGGTGTGTGCATTTGTTTTGGTTCCTGGTTTTTGTTGATTCTTTTGTTTCTGAGACAGGGTCAGGGTCTCACCAGGTAGCTCTGGCTGGTCTGACTGGCTATGTAGACCCAAGTAGCTCTGAATTTATGGAGATCCTCCTGCTCCTGTCTTCTGAGTGCTGGCATTATAGGTTACGTTTTGTCCTACTGGGTCACGAGTCTCACTACATAGCCCAGGTTGGCCTGCCCCAGCCCTTGAGTGTTGGGATTTCAGGAAAGTGCCACCACACTAACACGATGACTTGGGACCTGACAGGATCCACCCGACAGTTGATTCTCTTTTGTTTTACCTTTACATGCCACCCAAGGCCTGGTCTCAACCCACTGTCCTGACCTCAGTGTTGGGTATTTAGCAAGGACTTCAGCTCTCACAGGTTGTGAATGAGCCCCTACACCTTGGCCTGTCCACAAAGCTGCCCCCAGCCTTGTTCTGATTGGAAGCTGTTTGTACCTGAGCGTTATACACAAAACCTCCGGGGTCCACTGGGCCTTGGTCTAGTAATCTATCCTTCACTAACCCTGCTGTATTTCCAGCTCCTTCAAGCACAGGCTTAAAAACCTGTAATCACATGTATGTATGTATGTATGTATGTATGTATGTATGTATGTATGTATGTTTGTATATGTATCTATCTATCTATCCATCCATCCATCCATCCATCCATCCATCCATCCATCCATCTGGGTGCTTACATGAATGACAGGGTGTTCCTGTAGAAGTCAGAGGACAGAGTTTTGGGAGTCCAGTTTCTCTTTCGACCACATGAGTGGGTTCTGGGGTTTGAACTTAGGTCTGCATCCCAAGCTTGGGCTTGAACTTGATGGAGGAGGTGACCCTGATCCCCCAGTATGTCGCTTCTGACTTCAAGGTCAGAACAGGGACTTCCTATCCTATGAACATCACATACTTATGGTCCCAGCACAACTGATTTCATATTACACACATGCTCAGCTCACCGCTATCACAACACCGAGACTAAGTCTGCTTCATGGACAAGTTGTTCCTACTTAGTAATCTGTTAAGGTGAGTCACCCCACCTGCCCTGAGGCCTCTGATCACTGACGCACAGATCTCGTCATCTTACAAAGCATGAATGGCGCTTTTGTTCTTCCCACAGCCAGTCATCCCCTAAGTCTCTGTGTCTTTAATATATTTTACTCTGTTTTATCACTTTCTTGGTTTCAGGCCAACCTTTAGGCTTCCCGAATGTACCCCATACAGTGGATTATCTGCTACTAAGTGGGTATATTTTTAACATGATGATTTAACATTACTTTTGAGAATTTCATGGCCATTCTTAGGAATGATTTTTAGCATAGCACTGTGCACCAGTATGTTCATGTAAAAAGTAGTAGTGGTTGTTCATAATGTCCTTGTGCCTTGTCAACTTCAATGCTTTTCCTTCTCTGAGCAGCCAAAGGTGGCATGGCTTTCTCGGTGGGAAACAAGGCTATCTTATTACCAGGATGACTGTATGCTTTGAAACCTCTGGGAGCAAAAAAAAAGATACAGATAGCTAAAGGAGCATGTATCCTCCTAGAGCAGAAAACCTTCAAGACCGTAGATTTTATGAATCATGATCACCTCAGCAATTACTCAGGGACAACTGTCAGGACCCTCCACATCTGACCATGAATGACGACCAGCTCAGCTCACTTCAGAAACATTAGCTACTTCCTTTCTCTTGAGACACCTCCTACTGTTTATTCAGTGCATGCCTTCCTTGCTGGAGTTCAAACTCTTAGTGCCAAAGATAATATGAATGGTGCCTTCAATAACTATAAGGCATGAAATAACATTTTATCAGTTTTCCATAATCCAAGAGCTATGTTAGTTTTCTTCATAGCCCCAGGGGAAATAAGCTTGTCTTTTCTCCCATGTTCTCATGTGTCCTAGACTCCGACCATGTGGAGAAGTTTGCCCTAATTCTATCTTAGAAAGCATGGTTGTAATCAGTGTCATTACCTAGGGTTGGTCACTTTGCTAGTGACTTGTGGTACTAAACATCTCTCTAATACTCAGCAAAAGGCTCCCTGATGATAAATTCACTTTCATTTATTCAGGGCTGCTCACTCAAATACCTTCTCATGGCTGTGCCATTTATACTTGAACCTCTGGGGTTTCCACCAGTAAAAAGGTCATCATAAGTTGGCCAAGGCAGTGGGGGACAGCTCTGACTAGCAGTCACTGTAATTAGCTAAGAGCTCTGATTCAGCTTACAGAATCAGTTGGTGTTCGATCAGAATGTCTGGAAAACCTTTCCAAAGATATTAACTCCTCTTGGAAAGACAGAAGATAGTTTGTAACTAGTTAACCAAATTTTATTCCTGAGGACCTGCTTTTAGTCTTCTGCTTTCTAGAAAGTCCACTGTCTTAGTTACTGCTGTTGTAAAACATCATGACCAAAAGCAACGTGGGAAGGAAGGACATGAGAAGCAGGAGCTGATACAGAGGCCATGGAGGGATGCTGCTTCCTGGCTTGCTCCCCTGGCTTGCTCAGCCTGCTTTCTTATAGAACCCAGGACCACCAACTCAAGGGTGGCACCACCTACAATAGGCTGGGCCTTCTCATATCAATTCTGAATTAAGAAAAATGTCCTACAGACTTGCCAGTCTGATGGGGGCATTTTCTCAGTTGAGATCCCTCTTCCCAAATGACTCTAGCGTGCCTTGAGTTGAGCACAGTTATGCCAATCTCTCTTAGCATATGAGCCAGCACCTGCTTCTTCTTCTTGCTAAACTCCTTTAGAGATCAGCAGGACAGAAGCACTCCCCGGCACAGATTCAAGGATCTTCTGAGAATGTAAGAATGGGTGAGAACATTGCCAACATAGGGTAAGAAACACGCTGCCAGGGCTGGAGAGATGGCTCAGTGGTTAAGAGCACTGACTGCTCTTCCAGAGGTCCTGAGTTCAAATCCAGCACCCACATGGTGGCTCACAACCATCTGTAATGGGATCTGGCGTCCTGTCTGGGCAGGGGGGATGTATATGCAGCAGAGCACTCATACACTAAATAAATAAAATTAAAAAAAAAAAAAAAAAAAGAAACACGCTGCCTACATCAGGGCCAACATGCTGGCTCAGGCTTAAATTTTAAATTAGAATGCTAGTCTTAGTTCCGCGGTGGCCAGGTATTACCCACAGGTTCCTGCGATGAGTTGGGATCGTAACTGCGTACTAAGTCCGTGCTGATGCCCAGTTCCACGCCAGCACTTACCTTGGGAGGCTTTCTTCACGACGAAAAGAAAAAAATTCAATAGCGGAGACACAGAAGGTTGTCAACACAATGGCCACATCAGAGGGAAACAATGAAAGAGAAAAAGAAAAGAAAAAAACAAAAAACAAATTCAGCAACTTCGTAATGGGATCTGGAAAGCCACATATAACTAGGGGCCTGCGGTGATAAACCTTTCACTGTGGGCATGGATTGAGGGGATGTTTTAAATGGCTTTAAGAAATGGTGGTAGTGAAGGAGATACGGAAATCCTATAACCGTACTGCGCATAGCTGGATTCTTTTAAACTAGCTTTACATGTAAATTTTCTTCCTGGCTCCCACCTTTTTTCTTTGGGATAGGGTTTCACATAATTCAGGCCGGCCTTGAACTAGGAACAGCAAACGATGACCTTGAGCGTCTGAGCCTCGTCTCTACCACCTGATTGCTACAATTATAGGTAGGTATCACCGAAGCTGACTTTTGTGATGCTGGGAACCAAACTTGGGGCTTCACGAATGATAGGCAAGCACCCTACCACTGAGACAAACTACCCTGTATACATCCAGTCTTGTCCATCCAACTAAGTTACACCCCAACATTATAACCTTTCGTAAGCTAGTGTTGAAATATATATATATATACATATATATATTTTCATTATTATATTTTCATTGTTAGGCAAATATAATCTAATACACATGAAGATACAGATTTTAAAAACATGATTCTAGATAGTAAGTTTTACCTATTTCAACACTGAACTTTTAAAACAAGTTCTGCCCTCCTCCCAACATCGACCACGCACATAAGACTTTTTATAATGTAAATTTATTTTTCAGTGCTGAAAAAAAAAATCACTGAGCCTCAGTAGCAGCCCTGCAATGTTCATTTTTGCAAGTTAACAATTCAGAAATGATTGAAGTTTTATACTCGAAGGAAACATCAAAAGGTGAAGGTTACAAAGCAAGAAAGCATGAGCTCGACACGCCTTGTAAATATTTCCCTTCCATGGGGATTTCCAGACCTGGAGTTTGACTTCTAGGCTATGGGATCCTAGGATAGTTCTTGGCTTTCCTGGTGTGTTGTTCCTGATCACGCTCTTATAATATCAATTCAAAAATGTGAATAACTGTCGAGAAATGGGGCGCCCTCCCTATGCCTTCATGGCAGTCAGGATCACGGGGATCAGAAGACTAAGCTGAGGTGTGGTGTGTACATCCTCCCTGTGCCCAGGTACAGAGAGACAAGCAAGAGGCAGGAGGACCGACGGGCACGAGCTTGAGACCAGCCTAGCTCGTCTCCATAAATTCCAGAGCAGCCCGGACTACACAGCAAGACTGTCTCAGAAAAGGGATAGAGGTTAATTAATTTAATTTAAATTCATTGAATCTTCTCCAGCACGAGGCCCTACGATCCCCATAGAACTTCAAGGGCCACTTGAAATATTCATAGCTCAGAAGCAGAGAAAGTCATGGACTCAGACGGGTGGACGGTTCTACACTTCTGAACGCAAGCAAAGAAAAGCGAAGACACTCCCCTCGTGTTGAAACTGAGGCATCATTTCCCTGGCAGCCCATGAACTAGCCAGAAGGCCGTCAGTCGGTGTGCCTATGCCTACCTTGGACACAGTGAGGATTCCACTTTGGCGTTATAGCTCTTTGTCTGGTCTAACTGGTATTTCTAGTTGTTATCGGGCCAGTCTGAATCTATGAGCTAGTCCCCCCCTCCAGACAAGACAGGCTGTGAGGATGTCACGCTAAAAATGCATGGGTGTTTTTAACACCAGGAGTTTTCATTCTCTACCCAAAGCTTGAGTTTTCTGCAGAGAACGCTGGATGCATCTGGTCTGCGCAGGGACAGTGAAATTGAGAGCTTTACGCACTGTGCTGCTGATGAAACCTCGTTTTTGCCTGCTTTACTTCAATGTCCTTTAAACCACTGCTTTATTTGACAAGGGAAAGTCACGTGGGTTATATTAGGGCCATCACATGTGTCCAGTTAATACTGCCATCCCTTGGCATCCGTGAGGATAGATCCCCAAATCCGTGGATGCTCAACTACCTTACATAAAATGGTACAGTGCTTGCATATGACCCGCACACACCTCCTGTCCACCTAAACCCTCTCTAGACCACCTAACATAACAAGTGCTAGGTAAATAGGTGTTGTACTGAATTGCTGGGGGAACAGTCACAAGCGTCTACACGGTCAGTACAGGCCGTTGAGTCTGAGGACCTAGAATCGACACAGAGGACCGACCGCACAACGTCCTGTTTAACTACAGTGAACCATTCAACCCAATGAGGTGAGACAGATGAAATGGAACCTCACGGAGCCTCCAGTGACATCACTGTCGCATGGCTCCCTCTACCAACCCACAGGCTAGCAAGGAATAGACACAGGGCAAAGGGAGCCACAAACTCATGGGTGGCCACCCACTCCGACTCAGTATCTGGTCTAGAAAGCAGACTCTTTAGAGAAGAAAACCATCTTCTCCGTACATCATATATCCTGCGCACTATTACCTGGGCAGCTTTTTGGAAAGTGTGAATTGGGCGGTGAGTAGCCAAGATGCCTACATCCCCAGAGGTTGTGAGGCAAACCGGAGGACCCCAATCCGGCCTGGACAGGGAAAAATTGCTACCACACTATTAAGTCCCGTGACACCCCTCCACACTTGTTAAGTCCCGTGACACCACTCGACGGGCATCGGCCGTTTGCTTTGTCGCACACACAACGTTCCCCATTGTCTTTAAAAAAAGAGTAGCTTTTATCTTTCTGGGTTATTTTATTTTGTGTGTCTGTGTGGAGCTGAGCGCACACATGAGCATCACGGTGTGAGCACGGGGCAGTGCAGGCCAGCAGAGGCCAGTGAGGGAGGCCAGCACCCTGGAGCTGCAGTTACTACTGGTGGCTGTAAGCAACCACGTGGGTGCTGGGGACTGAACCCTTACCTGTAAAAGCACAGCATGTACTCTTAACTGCTGAGCCAGCACTCCGGGCCCTGCTGCCCGTTCCTTGTTTGTTTTGTGGCAGGGTCTCACTGTGTGCTACAGGATCAATTCTCCCATCTCCACATGCCCAGTGCTGAAATTATAAGCATGCCTATTTGACCTTGTAAGTGGCCCCCATTTACTGTTTGTTCTTCCCGTTGGTAAGCTAAGATGTTGGACTCCATAGAGTTCACCCCTCCCCACCTTGAACTGGAACCTGTTAGGGTTTTCCCTGGTGCTGAAGCTACTCTGACGACCAACAAGGGCATCACCGTCCACCTCGAGGTCAATATGGCCGCTCAGGGGCCGGAGAGATGGCTCAGAGGTTAAGAGCACTGACTGCTCTTCCAGAGGTCCTAAGTTCAATTCCCAGCAACCACATGGTGGCTCACAACCATCTGTAATGAGATCGGATGCCCTCTTCTGGTGTGTCTGTCTGAAAACAGCTACAATATACTTATATATAATAAACAAATAAATAAAATCTTTATTTTTTTTTCTATTTTTCGGAGCTGGGGACCGAACCCAGGGCCTTGCACTTCCCAGGCAAGCGCTCTACCACTGAGCTAAACCCCCAGCCCCTAATAAAATCTTTAAAAGGTATCCAGCCTTCAGCTTCTTTGGGTCATGTGCTTATCTCCAATGTTCATGCCGGAGAACCATGCGATCCAGGACAAAAAGAATCTCATAACGAATCTTCGAGTAAGTTTGCAACTTTTTATCAGGCTGCTTTTGTAGCTATCCTGGGCCTCATTCAGCCTGTGGGTTGGACATCCATGCCCACTAGTCCGATAACTACTTTCAACGAGGCCAAAAGGGGACAATGTCCCTGGTGCCCATAATAAGGACTGTGGTAGAACAAACATGGCCTTTTATTTTGCACTGCAAATTATGCTGTGATCAGGGTGCAAACAAAATCCTTCGAGTGGAGGCCTGCTGTGATCGCTGCAAAAAACGGTTGACACCCACTTTCTGGCTCTATAAGCAGATCGACTCACTTTTCCAGTCAGTTGGGAGATAAATCATCTTGTGTAGATCCCTGAACTAAAGAGTTAAGAGAATGGCCAGGGTAGAATCAGGCACGAGGTGAGGGTGGGCACACAATGAAAGATGGCAGAAGAAAGGGCCCCAGTTCTAGGGAGATGTACCCTAAACACCAAAGGTCCCAGGCGCAGGAAGCCTGAGAGTTATAACACCATAACTTCTGTCAGTGGCTGAGGATACCAACAAGGAAGAAATGAGCCATGCTAACACTGCTTGTCTAGAATACTCATCCAGTACGCCTGAGGATCCCGGAACCTGAGGTCTGCCCAAGAATTGATGACCACGAGGTACCATCCAGTGCTGCGGGCTGCAGCCACCAACCGCTGCTGCTGGAAGCCAAGGGCCGCAGCATCTGTCACGTTTGGATGCCACTGGTGACAAAAGCCTCCAACTGAAGCATTTAAAACAAGAAAACATTCTTTGCCTGATGGTATAACCTTCTGGGTCTTTCAGTCCAGACTCTAGGCCTTGGCCACTCAAGGCTTGGACTGCCAAGAGCAGAAGAACTCATCTACCCATTACCCATGATTCCTGTCCAGGTAGAGAGAGTGTAAGGACCCAACCAGCTGTCTAGTAATGAGGTCATTCATTTTCTCTCTTCTCCTCCTCCTCCTTTTTTAAAAATTTTATTTTATCTTTTTACTATGTAGACCAGGTTGGCATTGAACTCACAGGCTTCAAGACCTGCCTCTGCCTCCCAAGTGCTGGGATTAAAGGCATGTGCTACTACACTGGCTTATTTTATTTTTAAATTATGGTGTGTGTGTGTGTGTGTGTCTGTGTGCACAGGGCCTAGAAGAGAGTATCAGACATCTGGGATTGAGTTTACCGCAGTTTTGAGCGGTCTGATGTGGGTTCAGGTTCTAGGGACAAAACTACAGGGACAATATGTGCTCTTAACCCTTGATGAGTAACAATGGTTGATACCATAATAAAATACAACACATACGCCACTGTTGGAGGTGGGAAAGTTTGTGGCATTACAACCATCAGATAAACTGTAAACAAGCTACAAAAGTGATTTCAAAGGAGGCTGAGATGCCGCTGTTGCCCAAAGTTTCTGTGTAAGAAAAGCGAAGCGAGCTGAGCCCACTGCAAAAGGATGGCTGAGAACTGGCTGCGTTAGCAGGGGCTTTCTGTCAGGACAGAAGGAAGAGGCAACCGCTCAAACTTCGACTATCTCTGCTTACACATTCACGCTGAAGGTTTCCCTTCACGCCACTTTGATGGAGCGCCCCAATCCACTTTCCACACAGAGCAGCTCGGCTGATCAATGCCTGTGTGCACTAACAAATACCTTAAAAGGGGTAATGTGCCTGACTCATCTTTCAACAAAAAGGAGGAAATGTGGGTGAATGAGGCAAACATGGGGCATACACAGCCAACTCTAAATACAGTCACACACCACACACACACTCGGGTGAGTGACAAGCCAACAGAAGACACTTACTGGTCCCACAAGGTTCTATCACCAGCAACACTATTATCTGAGCTTGTGTAAGTACTTTCTATGGTGTTAAAAGACACAGGATCATACTCTCAGAACCACTCATGGGGGTAAGTGATGGTTGCCTTTCTTCAGGGTTAAAGTTATGAGTCCCTGAGATACAGGCTAGCTGGTAACTTCTCACCATATGGGTCCCTCAACTAGTACTGGGTTAAAAGCGTGATTCATCCTTAAAAAAACAAAGACAAAACAAGCTTCATCAACCAGAAGTAGACAGCAGACTTGATTAACAAGGACAGTCAGACAGCCCTACTTCCCATCTCTGATAATATCCCTTCCTGCCTCACTATGGTCCTCAGCCACTTACATACAACCACAGGGACTTGGGTGAATTCTAGCCAGTGTGTGTGTGTGTGTGTATGATCATGTTCACATGTGTATGTGTAAATCTGTGTGTGTATGTCAACCAGTGTGTGTGTGTGTGTGTATGATCATGTTCACATGTGTATGTGTAAATCTGTGTGTGTATGTGAGCCAGTGTGTGTGTAAATCTGTGTATGTGAGCCAGTGTGTGTGTGTGTATGATCATGTTCACATGTGTATGTGTAAATCTGTGTGTGTATGTGAGCCAGTGTGTGTGTGTGTGTGTGTATGATCATGTTCACATGTGTATGTGTAAATCTGTGTGTGTATGTCAACCAGTGTGAGTGTGTGTGTGTATGATCATGTTCACATGTTTATGTGTAAATCTGTGTGTGTATGTGAGCCAGTGTGTGTGTGTATGTGTGTGTGTACGTTCATGTGTGTGTGTAAATCTGTGTATGAGCTGTGTGTGTGTGTGTAAATCTGTGTATGTGAGCCAGTGTGTGTGCATATGTGTGTGTACGTTCATGTTCATGTGTGTGTAAATCTGTGTGTGTATGTGAGACAGTGTGTGTGCATGTGTGTGTGTATGTTCATGTTCATGTGTGTGTGTGTGTGTGTAAATCTGTGTGTGAACCAGTGTGTGTGTGTGTGTGTGTGTATGTTCATGTTCACGTGTGTATGTGAGTCTATCCGTGTGTGGATGTGGTTCATTTATTTGAGAGTGGGGCAGGAGGTTGGAGTGTGGGAACTGGTTCTCTCTTTCCACTATGTAGGTCCTAGGGATTGAAGTCAGGTCATCAGGATTGGCAGCAAATGCCTTTATCCATTGAGCCACCTTGCTGACCAAGATGCTCCCTTCTTGAGCTTCATCTTTTATATTCGTGTGTGTTCCCTCTCGCATCTCTAAATACGAGTGGTAAAGTACCTTACAGTCACAGACAGTGGGGATGAAAGATCACAGGGAAGTGATGTGCTTTAGAATCACACAGAGACACTCAAAGCCTCACTCCCCAGGCCCTCCTGTCCGCCCAGCCAGGACCCTGAAAACACACCAACGGTGAAGGTGATCACACAGAGGACGAGCCCTACAGTTTCTCCTTTTGAGAACCTCTGAGGAACTTCAGACCTCCTTACATTACTTTCCTTTTCACCTTGAACCTTCAGGGTAAACTGAGGCTGCAACTCTGACTTCAGAACAGTGAGGGCAGATAGGAACGGGGAGGAAATTGATACCAGGTCAGATTTCTGGAAAATTCCACACAGGTTCCAAACCGTATCTCTAGAAAGGTACAGTAAACTAAAATTCTATCCACAGTGGGCTCTTCATACAGAACACAGTCCCCTCAACTGGACTGACTTTCGTATTATTAACATAACCCTGTAATGATTGTTCTCCGAACAGTGAATAACACGTGAGTGGAGCCCGCTCTGCCAAGTGCACACAGGAAGACAGCACTCGCTCTGCCAACAGTTCCAACCAGAAGACATAGATGTAGGAGAAGGGAGACTGTTCTGAAGCAGTCATGACAAGCAGCTGCTTGGCTCCTCATAACGTGTTTCATCTCGAGGAACCGTCAGGAGGACTCAGCTGAGCCTGGGAAGACTATGGGAGGGTGTGGTGGGTATGGGTGGGAACGGTGACGTGTTGGGCAGAGAAAGGGCTTAGCTCCTACCTACAGTGACTGGGCCAGCTGTTAGCAATCTGCTGGAGCTGAAGAAACAGCCACAGGGGCTGAGGCTGACACAGACACAGGACTGGACAGAAAGGAAGGCCAGGGAGATCAACTTAGAGGAAATCTTGACATGCTGCCTAGCGCAGTGTGAGTGACGGGTTTGGAGAATGGATGGCTTTCTTCCTACCCATTGGCTACTCTCTGTTTTCTATCATGGGTGACTTGCCAGTGACCGCCTCCCCTCAAACCTTCTAAATTATCAGGTCATGAATGACTGGGATGGAAAGGCAGAGAGAAACAGCCCATCACCGACTCTGCCCGAAGCACTGGGTGGAAAGCTGATACCCCAATTTTGTAAGTTCAAGGCTTACCTGTGCCAAAAGTGAGTTCAAGACAGAGGTGGGCGACTCAAAGTTAAAAGGAGGTTGGGATGGCGGCGGCCAGAGATCAGTGGGCAGAGCACTTGTCTAGCATTTGGTGAGGTACCATGCTCAATCTCCAGTGTCAAAAAAGAAAGAAAACTAAGCAAGCCTAAATGGAAGCAAATATCTGAGACCGAACAGCAAGATAGCCTTTAACTGCATTACATGGTGATGCTCAACGAACACTTCAAAAGCAGCGTCTGCTCTCCTCAGACTCGTTCATTTTCAATTGCTAAGTAGAACCACTCGCTAGTTCACCTCTCTGTGTTCGGGTGCTTAGTTCATAAAGCTCACAGTGAAGTACCAGAGTTGGGTGAATTCGTATGAATGCATCCACAGGGTGTTAGCTTACAGTGATGATGACCGTGCTTCTATGTAATTCTTCTAAAACCTGAAACGGGTCCTCAAAGCACACGGACTCTTTTACAATTCTATGACGTCATTTTGTCCCACAGCTATCCCTCAAGACTGGCTCCTCTGCCTTGTTCCCAAACATTATCTAGGTGGGATGACACTCAAACCAGTCCTCCCCCAGCACAGCTGGGGCCACAGGCGCCACGTAGACCATGTGCAAGGCCAGCTCTGTCTCTGTGGAGCTTCTCTTTGGTGAGTTCACCAATGACTTCTAAGTGCTCGTTCCTGGTCACTATGGCTACGATTCCCCAAGGATGGAGAAACTCACACTGGGTTTAACCACAACAAAATTAAGCAGAGAAACAAAACAAAACAAAAAACATGGGTCTCGGGAAATTTTCTGGTCCTGTCTTCAAAAGTATTATACTGAGGAGTTTGGCAAATGCTACAGCACAGAATAGATAACACCAGACTCAGGTCAGGGGTGGATTGGGTGTGTTGGCGCTGCAGTTCCAATTATTCAGAAGGCTGGGGCAGGAGGATTACTTGAGTTCAAGGAGAATACCATCTCAAAACCCTGACTATCGCCACCACAAACCAAGAGTGACGCACTCTATGAGGTCAATCTCAGAACACAATGTATATCAGTCTATGTGCTGTCACTAAAGGCTTGACTCCAATTAATGCCTTTTGGGGGCGATGGCGCTTTTTAACTTCCTGTTACTACTTTTTTATTTCCAAATTAACCTTCCATTCACATGAAAACTTGTACCATTTATCTATGTTACCATAACAATAATATTTTTCCTTCCTGCAGTACTGGGGACCAAAACCAGGGCGCTCACACATTCAAGGCAAAGCACTCTGCCACCGGATGACATTTGACTGCCTATATTAAGGAGTCAGCAACCTAGCTGGGTGTGGTGGTTGCAGGCCTTTGATCCTAGCACTCAGGAGGCAGAAGAAGGTGGATCTCTCCTAGTTCAAGGCCAGCCTGGTCTACAAAGAGAGTCCAGACAACCAGGGTTATATTACACAGAGAAACTCTATCTAGAAAAGCGGGGGTGGGGGTGGGGGTGGGGGTGGGCCAGAAATTGAACACCGGGCTCCCCGTAACGGCTCCTGAGGTTCCAAGGTAAGAGCTATGGCTGCCTTTTGTGAGCGCCTGCCCCAGCATGGTGCTTATGGGCAAAGACGTTAATGCCCAGCTTCACCCAATTCCACTCCACTACATTGTAGCAAAGTGACGTTGGACACAGTGTTTAAACTTTCAGTGAGGCGGGGGGGGGGGGGGGGGGGGATCCTCCAGCTGCCACATAATAGGCGCAGGGAGGGTTAACAGAATTAATATTCATGAAGTCTTTGGAGGAATCAGAGCGACACACAGGCTACACAAGAGCCTCCACTGTCAGCTGCTTTTACTCACAAATCCCTTCTCCACCTGACACCTGCTGGTGCTGGTGCCAGATGCTGGTTAACTTTGACAGCCTGCAGGACGGACCAGCCGCTTGAGGGCTCCATAGCGAGAGGCCCCTGAGTCAGCAGCCCACTTAACCCTGCAAGGTATCTGTGCAGAACCAGCTACTTTCAAGGTCACATTGAGTTGAATCACCGGGGCCGGAAATCACGTCTATTACAAAATGAGATCTTAGGAGGCATGCTGACTGGGCAGGATGTCATTTTTCATCCCGTGTCCAATACAGACCGGAGAGCAGCAAATGAAGGTGCCAGTGATATGTCTGTGACAGAAGTCACACGGGTAGTTAGCACTTACAGCAATGTCATCCTCTAGGTTAGAATGTACATGATTATTTTTTAAAAAGCTCACGACGCAACAGGGCCAGAAAGTTTTGATTTTAAGCCTAAATATGCTTTAACAAGGAGAGATCCACAGATCTATTTGAAATTCCATCCAGTGCAGAGGACGAATTGGGAGTAACATGGAGTCCAGAAGTCATAAACAGGCAAATCTGAGGCCAGTGTGCAAAGGCGTGGGATCACTACAAGACAGCTGCAGATGTCTCTTCCCTCTATGCCACGCACCCTCGCCCACCATCTGCAACACCCATATCATCTCTATTACTTCCAATGAACTGCAAACATCTCATTTGCCTGTGCTATTTATGTGGCCAAACACCACAAACAGACCATTTGCTCATTAGGCGAACAGCCAGCATGAACCCAAAGAAAACCTTCCTGACAGAATTCTTCAGGATCACAGACGCCCCTGAAAGAACTGCTGGAAATCTGGGCAAGTCTTGAGGGAGCGGAAGGCAAGCCAGAACAGCAAAGTCCCATATGTGGGGAATGCTGTGTTCTAACCCAGCCTGAGGTATGAATGAGAGGCCGAAGCTCAGCAGTCTCTCCTCTGTTCTGACCTCAGCTGGCTATCCGCAAACAGGCAATAGCCTGCACGCAACGTCGGTCCTCCCTTAGAGAGCAAAAAGAGAAAGGGAAGACCACCCAATGCTCCGAATTGACCACCTTAGTTAGAAAAGCCACTAGCGCTATTCCAAAACTAGAAAGGACAAAATCAACTTCAAAGAAAACAAAACAAAGCAGTTCCATAGCGGGATACCGAACCCATAACTTCACACAGCGGCCAGTGAAGTTTGTGCCGCCGCCACCAGAGGGTCGGCTGTGTTTCCATGACTACAGAAAGCTTGCCCCGCCTACCTCACCGCTGGGAGGCTGACGCTAATTCTGGAGTTATGAATGGTTTTGGACACCTTATCAATGAGTTCCCACTCAAACAGGAGGGAGATATTATTCATTTCTCAGAGGGGCAAACTGCCCAAAAGAGCAGCCACATGGTCGCCAGCAAGATGACTCAGGAGGTAAAAGCACGCTGCCCAGCCCGAAGATCTGAGTTCAAATCCCTGGGACCCATATAGAGGAAATAAAAAAACCAATTCATGCAAGTTGACATCTGACCTCTACCCATACATAATACATGATAGTATGTGTACACACACTCGCGCACGTGCTCGCACACGCGCGCGCGCGCGCACACACACACACACACACACACACACACTCCACAATCAACCAACCAAGGGGGGGGGTGTAAAATAAAATTAGAATAGTCACAGGGCAAAGCTGGAATTAAAACTTAGCTCAGATCTTTTGGGGGCTACCCTTCGACTCAGAATGTCTCTCTACCATTCTCCTGGTTTAAAACCCTTCAACAACTTCTTATTCTTGTAGGGAATGGACAACCATAGTCCTGATTGTGTCCACAAAATGTGGTCTTCTATTTCTACTCACCGACTGAGAGCGCATTAGACTCTCCCACCACCCAGCAATCCCGCCATGCCCGGCCCTCTACCCCATACCTCTCCTCTTTGGCACAAGGGTCCGTCCCTTGAGACCTTCTCCAACTCCCAAATCCTGTTCACTGACATAGGTATTGTTCCCTCATTGCTCCTGTATCCACTTTACAGCGAGCTGCTCCAGGGGCTGCCTGGTCCATTGTCATCTATCCCCAGTTCCAGAATTATTGTGGACCTCCTATATGGTTACATACATAGTGTGTGTGTGTGTGTGTGTGTGTGTGTGTGTGTGTGTGTGTGTGTTAGGGAAGGGTCTCAAAAAACTTGACAATGCCAGAAGATTTTTTTTTTTTTTTGGTTCTTTTTTTTCCGGAGCTGGGGACCGAACCCAGGGCCTTGCGCTTCCTAGGTAAGCGCTCTACCACTGAGCTAAATCCCCAGCCCCGCCAGAAGATTTTTGAACTTGCAACTGCTAGACGTTAGCTCAAATCAAATGTGTGGCGGCTATGTTTTCCCAGGGCTTACTCGGTTTGCATCCTGTGACGTCACTGCTGTCTCTGCTCTGTGGTACACGCCACCAGCACGCCATGCAATACCAATACACTCTGCCAGGCACACCGTGGCCCGGATTTAAAACTGCTGTGTGTCAGGCATCGGCATGTCTTCCCTGCAAGTGCAAAGGTTTCAGTTCTTATAGAAACAGTAAGGGGGGGGGGGGTGCGATTTTCCAAAACAATGATTTGTGCTATGTCCCTGCTGTCATTCATCAGCGTGTAACGATCAGATGGGTATGGCACCGGATTGTACCATCTCAGAGCGCTTGGCTCAGAAACTGCTGTGAGAGATGCTGGCATGAGTTTCAGGGCTTTCGATTTGGGGGTTATTTTTTCTTTTTTTTTTAAATCATTAAATGAATCTTGGCTTGGGATTAGAAGAAAATTTCCAATAACTTCTGAAATGGCTCCAAACGCTCATCTGCTATTCTGTATGGTATGTTTCTGTGAAGCAGTGCTCCTCTCACCACTGACAATTACACAATCAAAATATTGATCGATTCTGAAAAGCCGATGAAGAGGCTTGACTCCCTCAGTCAAATATTCGGCCAAGGTTCTAAATTCTTTATGAAAAAAAGAAAAAGACACGTCCATCAATCTCATTAACGCACACACCGGCTTTCCTCTTTAATACGTAGAAAAATCTAAGTATAACCAAAAAGCTGTTTCAACATAAACTTGTTATTCCCAGTGTCTGACTTACACAGATGTGGTTTACACCTATATACCTTATACAGATGTGGTTTATACCTATATTCCTTATACAGATGTGGTTTACACCTATATACCTTATACAGATGTGGTTTACACCTATATACCTTATACAGATGTGGTTTATACCTATATACCTTATACAGATGTGGTTTACACCTATATACCTTATACAGATGTGGTTTACATCTATATACCTTATACAGATGTGGTTTACACCTATATACCTTATACAGATGTGGTTTACACCTATATACCTTATACAGATGTGGTTTACACCTATGTGCCCCATACAGATGTGCCTTATACCTATGTACCCCCGGGTCACACAAACACCCTTTGGACAAAATTTAAGAAGCCTGTGGTAGGCAATGCCAGGAAAGGCTGGTTGACACTCGTCCTGGGCTGTCCTCTGTCAGGTCTGGCTCAGGGCCTGGGTGCAGGAGAGGATGTTTACAGAGAATAAACACATAGGTAAGAGGAGCCTCGGAAGTCTGTATCAGAAGGATGCAGTCATAGGATGTGAGCATGGGTAACATTTGAAAGCGGCCATGTTTACATAAAATAGGAGCGTGTGTTTTACCAATGCAGGAACAAAAGCTGAACAAAGCCCAAGTTGCACTAGCTAGATAATAGTCATCATCTTCACTTTAAGAAAGAAGAAAAGACCATGTGGGTATAACTACTTCTTTGACAGTGGCCCAAGTAATCCCCTCGATGAGATCATTTTGGAATTTTCTAGGTTTGAAAACAAACGCAAACAGCTGAGTTTTTATTAGCGCTGTGGTCACTTCCATAAGGGTATTTGGAAATGAAGCAATGGGTGTGACCCTTTGCTGGCTCCCTCGGCGAGGACACAATGGAAGGGAACATCTGCCAAAACGTAGGAGAAACAAGGTGGAGAGAGGAAGGGAGGAGAGGCCATCGAGGCCAAGCACAGGAAGAATAACTCACTCTCTTCCTGTGCACCAAAGACCATCTGAGCTCCATCCCCAGAAACCACATTTAAAACCAGCCGGGGGAGGGCCGGCGACATGGCTCAGCTGATGAAGGCCCTTGCCCTGAAGTTTGGTGATCCAAGTTTGATTCCCAGACCCCACAAGGTGGAAGGGGAGACCCGAGTCTCACTACCTGGTCCCTGACCCCTATGTATGCTTTGCGGCACGCCGACATGTGGCACCCACACACATGAGTGAATGAATATGTTTTAATTTGGGTGTGGTATCACCCAGTTGTGATCCCAGTGCTGGGAGGCAGAGGGGACAGATCTTCCTGGAGCTCCCTAGCCATCCTGCCTAGCCCATTTGGCAAGCTCCGGGCCAGTGAGAGAACTTGTCTCAAAAAATGGATGCTAAGGTTAACCTCTGGCCTTGACATGCATAAATACACACATGTACACACCCCAGTACACAGACATATGCACATACACCTGTATACACACATGTGCCTACATACTAAAAAGAGAGGAAGAGGAAGAAGAGGAAGGCTCATCTGTACACTTATGCAGAAAAGAGGCATTAGTTTCACACTGAGAGGACTCAAGAGCTGGAGAAAACCCCCAAGAGCCCTTTCTCTACAAGAAAAATAAGTGCCCACAGTGACAGAGGAACCGACTGCCTTGCAGGTTTAAAAGGCCAAGTGACATGGAAAAGTCAGAGTTCATACTGCTTTCTACAGAACCACTGAAAAGCCAAACCTAAGAATGGAAAAATCATCCTGGATACACCCCAATCCTTTACAGCATGGCTCCCCATCTGATGTGACATAAGCCCCCAAACTAACCCTGAAGGAAAGAAGTCTTTGAATACCATACTCAGTATCATTCCATTGACATAAGACTTCAAAAGATAAAAAAGGTCAAAACTAAAAAATAAATCACTTGGGGGGACCGGGGTTCAATGTAAAACCATTCTGCTGAGAACAGAGGAATGATGGCTGCCAAAGGTGGGGAAACAGCATTAGCAGGGCAGGTGACTGAAGACTGCCTCTGCTTCTTCGGCTGGACGCAGGCTACATGGGTGTATGCATGTGCTGTTACTCTTTGGTTGAGCGCGGCTCACACATTATCAAAGGTAATGTCCTAAAAAAAAAATCTTTTTTTGTGACTCTCCCTAAGTCTTCAGGAGAAAATGAATTTAAAATACATGGTGGGTGGAGCAGGAGGAACCAAGTATTAGAGATCTGTCAGCCCAGTGAGGTAAAGAATCGCCCAGGAATTTAGTTAATTCTTCACAATTAAGGCAGGAAATTCTAACAAATCTCCCCCCTGGTCCCCAGGACTGTGGTGGTGGTAGGTAGTCTGTCTGTCTTTTTCAGGAACGTGGAAAGACATTATGTGATAATTAAGAGGGGACCTTCTTCACAGTGACTCCAGCAAAGGACACAAATGCTCCACAGACTGCTTTAACTATTCAGGCCAGTACAGACGGGTTGCAGAATCTTCCCAAGCTCTAAGGATTCCATAGGAGCCCCTTAGAGCTTTCCCAAAGCTCCCTACATTTCCAGTCAGCTGTCTACCACGTTTGAGCTGCACCACATGATACAAGTCTTTTCTTCTCACCTCAGGCATCAGTAAGATGAAACTCCCCCATCACTAAGATGTGCTCAGCTTAAATACCCCAGCAGAGTAACCTCTGTATCCACAGAGCAAGCTCTGTCAGAATAGCCATGACACACGCTTTCAACAGCCAACGCACCAACACGCACCGAATACCTTTTTAATGTCTGATCTTGGAATTTTAAAATAATTTTATTCAACCATTTTTCTCACCTCCAAAATCACTGACTGTTGAAACTTGAAGGTACCATGGGCAGAGACACTAAATTATTCATTTGAGATATGATTTACTTGGACGCTGAGAGACGTCACGCAGACTGGTAGACACGGGACCCGGTCTTAATTTGAAATGCTTTCCCGATGACCAATTACAAAATGAGTTACAGGTGCTTTCAGTTTGAGGGTTTTTCTGTACAAAGTGGAGATGCGAGGTGCCCGTGGGATATATTGAGCTCTGCTGATTCAAAGTTCAATGTGTAGCTGTGACCTTCTTTGTATGATATAAAAGCTGACATTTTCCCTGGCTTAATCGATAGAAGTTCTTTAGGAAGTAAACTCTGCAATAGTAGGACTTGACAGGTCAAATGAAATATCTATAACAATAAATAAAATTTCTACCAAGGGCAGTTTCTCTTAAAGTTTGCACTGACCATAAACTTAATATATATGCATTCTCCCAACAGTTACCAACGCCACTGAGCAAGGACGAAGACCTCTGGCAAGGACAGCATTAACAGCTCAGAAGACGTGGATCACAGGGGGTAGAATAAAGCAGAGTGACGGTACACACCTATAGTCCAAGCATTCAGGGGGCTGAAGCAGGGGGATTGTTGTGAGTGTGAGGCCGATCTAGGCTGCACAGTGAGGTCCAAATTTTTCTGATTCCTGGTTGTAGCTGGGTATGAAGTGAAGGCTTACCTGGGTCAGAAAGGACAGCAATGCATCTTTACCAAGCCTAGGTTATCTGTTCTGCCTGTCCCTACGTCACAGAGCACCCAGGAAGGCAGAGGACAGACACCTGGATATATTCCCAAGAGAATACCTACACATGGTCTCCACATCAGTTTCAAATTACCCTCCAGAAGAAGGAAAACATCGACAAAAGCCTCACAACTGTGTGGATATCCAGAACTGTTCTGACAGACAAACACCCAAGCAGGAGGAGCTATGAACGCAGACAGCCTCTTCCGCGGCCGCAGAAGATGAGAAGCACCGTTACACCAAGGATGCTAAAGACTGGAGCGAAGAGATTTCCTTGTAAACTGATAAGAAGTGGGCAGGGACAGGAAGCACGGATGAGGCTGGGCAGTGTAGTTCACATCTACAAGAACAGGCTACCTTAGCTACACGCTGAGCTCCAAGCCAATCTGAGCCAGAGAGTCTTGTCTCAAAAACAAAAGTGAGAAATCATTTTATTTTTTCTAAAAGAAATGAAGAATAGAGCTATCTTTTACTAAAATGTGAAGACTGTGGGAAGAGCTCATTTAGTGGAGGGGAGGGGGCTCTGGTTATACATGTGCTATCTCCAAAATTGCTCCATGAGGAAGGAAGCAGCCAGTGTAGTTACATATGAAGTCAAAATAAAGATGTGTAGGCCCTGAACCTGAATGAAAGCGGTTCAGTCTATCAGATAGCATGAGGAGAATACGTACAGAGGGACCTCTTCACGGTCACTTTGTTTATTTTATGTATATGAGCACATTGTAGCTGTCTTCAGATACACCAGAAGAAGGCATCGGATCCAATTACAGATGGTTGTGAGCCACCATGTGGGTGCTGGGATTTGAACTCAGGACCTCTGGAAGAGCAGTCGGGTGCTCTTAACCACTGAGCCATCTCTCCAGCCCTTCACGGTCACTTTGAAAAGGCAGACCATTTCAGGCATGGTGCTGTGAGAAAGCAACTGATTTCCTGGATGTTTGAGTGAGGAGGTATCATGAACAGGGTACACCCATGGGAAAAAGTAGGTTATCCATGGTGTGTGTATGTGTGTGTGTGTGTGTGTGTGTGTGTGTGTGTGTGTGTGTACATACATGCTCAAACACACAAGCATGCAAACACACGTGTATATTGCATTAAGTTTTGCACATTAAATTTTCCACCACATAATTTAAAAACATGTTTGATTAACAGCACTCACACAGAATAAAGCAGCTACTGACATAAGGAGCAAGATCCACGTGCTGTTTGTTCTTGGGGTCTGTCATGAGCTAGGCGACACCAGAATGTCAGACCTGGAAACTGGTTACTAAGGAAGATATGTTGGGAGAAGAGAAGCAAATGGACGGCAAGCCTATGCAGACACACAAAGGGCTGTGCTTATTAAACACATCGATCATTCCTGTCCTGACCCCAACCGATGGTCAGAGCGGCACAGGAGCGGCTGAACGTACAGCCTGTATAAACCAATTATCTCTCGATAAAGGTGTCTGGAAGGAGCGCATACAGATCACGCTGCTATTAATTCCAGAAGGAAGCATTTATCTTTTGCTAACAGATGCAGCGGCTGAGGGGTTTGGTTCCTGTAAAGTTCCATGATGCCCTCACACATTTGTGCATCTCTGTAGTTCAGGTAATTGGATAAACATAGTCTCAGAGTTTGTGGTCAAAAAATGTCCAAAACACTACAAACTTGGTCTCAGGTGAGGTTTAAAGAACTCTTTCCACACAAGTCAGAAGCAATCCCAGGAGGGAAATGAGCGTTTCCAGACACCATGCAGCTCGGGACCTGGGGACATCACTTTGCCAGCCATATCAGGTGTCACCACCAAAGACCACAGAAGCCAGGGTGAGTTACACTTCACTGACCAAAGTAGTTTTCAGGACCAAGAAGGGAAGAGGAAATGCAGATTGTTTTGCTGTTGTTCTACTACACCTTATACACGAGAAGCAGATTAGAGCGGAACACCGGTCTCCCAATTAACACCTGCTCTCGGTCGTCTGCATCATGATGTCCATGACACTGAAACAACCGAACATCAGTGACAAAAGGTCTCCTCCAGCCCTGAGGAAGGCCATGTGTGTCAACTGGCGTCATAAAAAAGCCTTTAAAAAATTTATCAAGTTTACACCAGGCAGTGGTGGCCCATGACTTTAATCCTAGCACTTAGAAGGCAGAGGTAGGGGGTTGAGGATTTAGCTCAGTGGTAGAGCGCTTGACTAAGAAGCGCAAGGCCCTGGGTTCGATCCCCAGCTCCGGAAAAAAAAAAGAAAAGAAGAGAAAAAAAAGGGGGGGGGGCTGGGGATTTAGCTCAGTGGTAGAGCGCTTACCTAGGAAGCGCAAGGTCCTGGGTTCGGTCCCCAGCTCCGAAAAAAAGAACACAAAAAAAAAAAAAAAAAAAAAAAAAAAAAAGAAGGCAGGGGTAGGTGGATTTCTGAGACTGAGACCAGCCTGGTCTATGTAGTGAGTTCCAGGACAGCCAGGGCTACACAGAGAAACCCTATCATTAAAAAAAAAAAAAAAAAAAAAAAAAGTTTACAGGGACATTTGCAAAAGTATATGGCCAAGGTCACGCAAATCCTGAACATCAACTTCAGAATGACATGGGTCACCCTAACCACTCGGTGTGACTTTAGAAAGACTGGCAGATGAATGAGAAGAAACGTTAAGATCATCAAAACTAAAACTAACATAAATGCTAACCACAAGAGTGTGAACCAGGGCTGAAGAAACGGCTCAACAGGTAAAGGTGCTTGTCCCGACCCCAACCACCTGACGTAAAGACTTGGGAACTGTGTGGTGGAAGAAAAAAGGTGACCCTAAGACTTGTCCTTTGACCGATATATGTGCACCATGTATGTGTACACACATCACAGACACATTAAATAAAATATAATAAAAAAGATTATGAACAATCAACTATGTGAGCCTTCTAGAATGAGCCCTCCTCACAAGCAGGGACTCAAAAAATTTCTTTAACAAAGCAACTCTTTAGGAAAAAATTAGTAACATCATTATCATCACGTTTTTAGAGATAAAGTCTTGTGATGTCCCACCAGACTAGCCTCATGACCCTCCCAACATGACCTTTGATGGCCGGGATTATAGGTGTGCATCACGACACCTGGGCCATAATTAATTTTTCTACTGTTAATTGTTATGTAATGACTAGAATATCTTGTCGCTGTGTCGGGATACCTAATAAGGAACAGCCTAAGGGAAGCAGGCTACATTTTAGCACAAAGTTTAGGAAAAGGAACCGTGTATGGCGATAGAAAAGGCACAGCAGCAGGGGTGGAACCTGCTCATCACATGACACTAGGGGCGGAGCCTGCTGGTCATAGGACAGCAGGGGCGGGGCCTACTGGTCACACGACACCAGCACTTAGAAAGCAGAGCAGTAAACAAGTGAAGCCAGGCCTATCAAATCCCGCTTCTCCTCCACTTCCTAAAGGCTCCACAACCTTCTAAAACAGTGTTATCATCTAGGGACCACGTGTTTCAGCATACAAGCCTGTCTCAGTCACAGTTCTACTGCTGTGAAGAGACACCATGACCAAGGAAAGTCTTGGGAAAGAAGGCATTTAATCGGAGGCTTGCTTATAGTTTCAGAGGGAAAGTCTGTTGGCATCCTGGTGAGGAGTACGGCAGTGTACAGGGTGGGATGCTTGGTGCTAGGGCAGTAGAGAAGAGCTACGCCCCATCTGTAGGCAGCAGACAGAGAGAAACGCTGGGCCTGCTGTGAGCTTTCTGAAACCTCCAATCTCATCCCCCAGTGACGCACTTCCTCCCACAAGGCCACGCCTCCTAATCCTTCTCAAATAGTTCTAGTCCCTGGTGCCTGGAGGCTATGGAGTCATTCTTATGCAAACCACCACAGAGCCCAGAGGGGACAGTTCCTATTTAAACCACAACACCCATTTTAGGATAAAACTAAATCTAGGACCCGGTTCTATCTTGTCCTGTATGTCAGTAACGAGGCCTTACACTGAGGCTAACCTGCACGTGATCCCACCACCGTGATGACCAACAGCCCTCAGGGACACACAGGTAAAAGACGGGTGACTGTGAGGTACCTGCTACCCGAGTCTCTGAAGAACCCTCCATCGAAGAAAAGGAAGAAAAGGAGAGCTACACTCACCTGCAGGGCTTACAGATTTGATACCATGAATAGTCCGTCCATCCGTCCGTCTCCCCACCCCCAGTTATGGTCATGTGCAATAAAAATCAGAAACCAGGGCAAAAGTCGAGATTTGTTTTGAAACTTTCATCCACAGTCATCAAACCCACCGTGGAGCATTGACTTGGGAAGTGAACGAATTGTCAGCTTGCCTGGGGCTGCAAGATGCCGCGAAGAACTTTCACAAAATGCCTAAGACCCCCGGCTTCCGGATGCAGCCAGGGAGCAAGGAAATGACCAAGACATTCCCCAGGTGAGAGAGCCACTTTATGTAACAGACTCCACTTCCACGGAGACGGTAAATACTTTAACTTCCTGGAGACTGCGTGAGGAAAAGAACTCAGGGCTATCAGGAAAAACATGATTCAGACGCTATCTTGCCTTTCCTCACGCTGTCTGACCTCACCGGCCATTCAACAGCCAGTGCCCCCGCCAAACTGGCTGGGTGGAGCGGAAAGGAGACCGGAGCCTCAGACCTGCCAGAACCTTCCTCAGGACAGCAGATGAAGGAAATAAGTAAGCTTCTGCAAAGCGGGTGGCAGTGGGTGCTGGTCCTGCTGCTAACCAGCCTTCTCCAGCCCAGGATCAGCTGGTCTTTAGGATAATCACGGCATTCACAAAGCTGACGTCCATTTACTGACCGGGACCCAATCCAAGATGGCAGTCGACCGGCCTGAGATTTTGTAGACTCAAACCTAACCCTAATTCCTCTGGGTTCTAAGATCCATGTTTTCTACACTAGTTGAGGGCCAGGATTATTTTGAGAAGGAGCCTCTCTAAAAATACCAACGAGACACATGCATGCACATAGTTTGTAGGAGGCACGGCGTCCTTCATGTGTCCTCACTCGCAGTACTGTGCGCATGCGTTTCCTGAGACCCCAGGGCCAAACTTCCTCGGGGTGCAGTGTTATTTCCCGGGCCGGGGTTTTGCTGTTGGCTCATTGGTTACTGGTTTACCCTGAGACGAAGTGGACAATTATCATCTTGGTGGTGACTTCTACTAACTTAGACGAATTCCTCTCCCTTCTCTCATGTTCTTCCAAAGGGCTATTAAAGACAATTCGGGTGCATGAGACAGCCTTCATGGAGAAATGCAGGGCACAGCTTATGAGTCTGTTCTGAGTGGAGTTTGTAAGCATCTCCTGAACACATGGACTCGCTGACAAGAACTGACATAGGAGATCCCTGGGAGAAGTAAGGTCCCTTTATTTTTCAGGTTGTGCACCTAAGTGAATTATGTATACCACATACATACAGGAGTCCACGGAGGTCAGAAGAGTACACTAGATCCCCTGGAACTGGAGTCACGGGTGGCCGTGAACAACCACGTGGGTGACGAGAACCAAGCCATTGTCATTCACAGTGATAGTAAGTGCTTTTAACCAGGAGGCCATCACTCCAGCCTCAAACGAGGCCTTCCTATATGACTATACTGTAGAAAGGCCAGGGGCAATACACTACACCATGCAGTCTTTTAGCTTTTATAGAATTTACAACTAGACAGTAGAGGACAATAAACACTGTGTGGGCCACGAGATGTCAAGAAATAGCCTTATAATGCCAATATATACATACATATACATACATGTACATATATGTACATACACATACATATACATATATACATATATACATATACACACACACACACACACATATATATATATATGAAATAACTCCAATACTACTCCTGATGATGAGAACCGCACCCTGTCACTGGAAACAACAAATTCAGAAACACTCAAAGGCAGAATAAGAAGCCTCTCTAGTCCTCCTGTCTGGAGACGATCAACTATTGGTGACATAATCGTGAGTACTCACTCCTTCTAGACCTCCTTCATTCCTGGCCTTTCTCAGACCAGTCTCCAGACTGAGCTAGATCAGCATCAACTGCAAAGTCCCGCCAACCACAGACCCATCTGCCCACTGCGGACCTACTGGACAAGACACTCTAGGGGTGAGACACAGCCACGAGCTTTAACAAGCCCTCTCTCAGCGCTCTGATACTGTGGCATTCCGTACTCTGTGCTCACGTGTACACGTGCAGTTACATATGCACATACCTCCCCTCTGCCCAACACGGGAACGAGGAGCACACGGTGTTTAAAATTTAAAGCTTGCACTTGGCGTCGTCAGATTCCTATTTTGAAAGTTGCCTAAATATTGCATAAACACTTCACCGTACGCCTGGATGCCTTGCACACGGGTCAGCAGTACTGCAAAATGGTTCATATAGCAAATTCAATTAAACACCAAGAGTCAGCCAGACTGAAACACTGTTGGCCGAATACACAAGTCATTTAGCAATGCTCGGGTCCAATGGAATCCATTTTAGCCACATCTGAGCAGTTACATAAGGTGTTCAAATTATTTTTAAGATAAGGAGCATTTTCATTAGCCACTCTGCATCCCTGTCTGTGGGTCTATTTTTGGTTCCTCAGAAACTTGACTTGCTGTCCAACATTCCAGCACTGAACAAACACTTCCTGCCTCATCAATGTGACACATGGGTACTGTCACCTAAACACTCTGGCTGTGCCCCACTCCTCAAGTACAACAGAGCACCACCGCACCGTCCTAGGGTGAGACTCACACACTGCCCTGTAGGAATCAGTCGCAGGAGACTCAGACTTAGGGAGGAGGGTGACTGAGAGCAGAGAGGAGGGTAGTCAGGTGGGAGAAAGCAGGGCCTGACTTGGCGAAATTACTTCTCCAGCTCTAGAGTACAAAAACAAATTCAGCTTTGTGACCCTGGCCTTGGCATTTAAACCCTTTGGGAACTCAGTTTCCTCTCTCATTAAGAAGAGGAATGGAGGGGCTAGTGAGATGGCTCAGTTGTTAAGACCACTGACTGCTCTTCCAGAGGTCCTGAGTTCAATTCCCAGCAACCACCTGGTAGCTCACAACCATCTGTAATGGGATCTGACGCCCAGACATATGTCTGAAGACAGCCATAGTATACTCATACATAAAATAAATAAATAAATCCTTTAAAAAAAAAAACAGTGTAGGGCCCCAGCAACACATACCATATGGTACAATTCAACAGAGAGTGAGAAAAAGAGGTGGAAACTCCAGGTATGGTGGTACATACTGCAAATCTCATCATTTGGGATCCTGAGTCAAGTCCAGGTTGCTCTGGGCTACAGAGCAACACCTTGGTTTTTTTGTTTGTTTGTTTGTTTTGTTTTGTTTTGTTTTTGCACGGCATGATTAGCCACTGGACTTTAACAGTTGTCTAGATGGGTGAAGAGCAGGTGAAGCAGTCTTTTCTCTTGACAAAGAGAAGACATTCCAACTGCCTCCGTCTGCATCAGCAATGCCAAAGCAGCACAACGACGCAGCAGGCCAGACCCAGCAGGGAAGACATTCCAGGTGAGCCCTCAGACAGAAGCCTGCTTGCTGACTGCACCGCTTTCCACGCTTTCCACGGGTAAAACCCAAACCTCACTGAGCGTAGCTTCTCCACTTAGTGAGGTTCCCGGCGCTGTGTGGGGATTAAAGTACGAAATGCTTGGAACAATGACACATCTATGCATGCACATGTCCTTACGACCAGTAAACGTCTGCTAGGAGCATCAATATTACTGGGAATGCCAGAGGTCCCATCTAAGAGACAAGGATAAAGGGAAGCCAAGGTCTGGAGCAGAGTACTGGCCTAGCCTGTATTAGGTTCTGGCTCTCATCTCCAGCAGCCCACAGACATCTGTAAACATCACAGTAGTCCTGAAACCACAAAATACACCTACATGACCAGGACCTGGCATCATCAGGAAAGCAGTTTAGCCTGAATGAGCAGTGGGTAAGCAAGATGGTTTACACTGGTCTAAAGAAAAAAAAATGCTGTGTGAATCTAATGACCTGCGTTCAATTCACGTGGTGGAGGGAGAAGAACTGAATCTTCCTAGTTATCTTCTGATCTCCACATGCACAAGTGACATGTGTACACACCGCACACACACACACACACACACACATATATATGCATTCGCTCACACACATAGACACACATGTACATTTACACACATGTAGACACACATACATACATACACATATATACACACACATATACACATACATGCACATATACACATTCACACACATACATATATACACATACATATATACACACATGCATATATACACATACACACATATACACATACATATATACACACATATATACATACACATATACATTCACACACATACATATATACACATGCATACATACACATATATGTGCATACATATATAAACATATACACACATATACACACACATATATATTCACACACATATATATACACATACATATATAACACACACACACACAATACAGTAACTAATGAAAACAAACACCCCAGCCAATGCAAACAGAAGAAATAAAATAGTAAGACCACTTAAGCCAACATCTCCAGCACTATCCTTTGAATAAAGAAAAGAATTGGATGAACGAGAACAGAAATCAAAGTTATGCAGCGACTGGAATTTTCACCGGTTTGCAGTTCACTGCCCCGCCAGGTGTGGTCTTAGCCCCCCAGCACAGAAGCATCACGTCTGCCCCCTTCAACTGTCTTTACCTGCAATGTAAAACATCAGACAAGCTTTTCTCCTGATGGAAAATTCTGACTACTTCACTCCCTGAGCGGGCTCAGCAGTAACCCCGTAAGAGCCACGGGCACCTCCCAGGGTTCATCAAGTGCTTTCTGACATCGCTCTGCCCTGTTTTATGGAAGGACGATGCAGCGTAACTATGGCAACTCAGCACCTGGGTCTTATTTTCTCTTAGAAAGCAAGAACGGTGTTTTTGTTATTTGACTTCACCTATACTGTGTCATTTGGGGTTGAGGTTCATTTATTTCCTCAGAGCAGGGGGAAAATAAGCAGTTAAAAATGAGATGACAGAAGGAAGCGTTTGGGGGAAGTCCAGGAAAGATTCTCTACACAGTGACAAAGAAAGCCACATTTGATCGCTTACGCTACTGTCTACTGGCCACAGGGGATTGGCTTGGAGTAACCTTGTAAGGTGAGGGCAAAAGGTGTGGCATACATGCAATACTCACTTGCCCTTGGGCAAGAAAGATGGCTATGCCACGGGAAAAGAGGCTGACTAACTCCCCATTCCTAACTCAGGGCTTCCCGCATGCTTCCCAAGCGCTCCATCCAAGCTAGGTAGGTCCCCACTCCCCATGCTCCTGAAACTAGAAAGTCAAGCAGACTCCTCATTAGCATATTAGAAAGACAACAAAATAATACTTTCACGTTGACTGCACGCCAATATGACCACCATCCAAGGTAACATGCGACTCAATTTTTATCAGCAATATTTGCACGTACAGAGACTGTACCGGAAGGGTCCTGGAAGGAGTGAGGTTGTTCTAAAGCAAGACATTTGTGTCCTTCAGGTGAGTTACACCACAAGGGTAGTTAACGAAATATCCCCCAGAATAGTGGGAAAGTTGAAGCCTGGTGTCAGCCAGAGTAGGAACATAGGTGACAGAAAAAGGTTTCACGTTTTAACAACTTATCAGTCACCTTGCAAGACAAGCAAGCCGAGACCATGATGGACGGACAGACGGACCAATGGTGGGCAGAGCCAAACCTGGACCAGCACTGCTTAGGTATAGGTACCTCTTGCCCTCTATTTAAACCTAAACAACTTAGCGTGATCACTTCCCCAGAATGCACTGGGACATCATTAGCATCACCTGCCCCTCCTCCCACTGTGGTCACAGTCAATAAACCTCTTTGATTTGCTCATCTGTTTTTTTCAGTTGGCACTACTGGGATAGGCCGCCCCTTCTGCCTTGTCAGGACTGCCAGGGCCCAGGCTTAGACCTTCAAAACCCCAATAACACAACACAAGGAGCTTGCTTCCAGGTTTAAGTCTGTACTCTGAGAGGCCCTGGCTGCAAGCTCCTTGTCGGCTGGGACGTGGTGGGCCCTGCTCACTAAGGGCTGTGACAACTATACTCGTGGATCCCCAATAGAGAATCAAGGAATCAAGTGGATTTGGGCTGTTTGGGCTATCTTAATCATTGACCTGAGTTCAGAGGTCAAATTGTTAGTGGTGAGTCTCTTTGAATGAGGTGAGATTGGAACTATTTTTTCTTTTAATTTATGTTACTCCATAGTTCTCAAATTTCCTAACATAAATCTCTTGGTGTTTTTGTACACTTTTTATTTCTCCCCCAACTTCCACCTTTTGCACATTAGCTGCTGTTCCAGGGACATGAAATGTCACAGACAGTCTGAAGCTCAAATCCTGAGTCAGTTCTGCTGAGCCCTCCCCATATTGTCAGGTCACTGAGGGAAGTTCAATGCTGAGGCCTCCTGGATCGGCTGGGCTCTGACTTGGCTTTAAGGGAGCACCATTATCCTGCAAGAAGATTCTTGGAGTAACCTCTTCTGGCCCCAGCTGCTGGACACCTCGATTCAGACATGGCAGCCCTGTTCTCAGCTGCCTTCTCCTGTGCTCAGAAATGAAGGTGATCTGTGTGTGGCATTTAGATTTGCTGAGCAATCTCTTTAAATTCTGATTAACAGCTCCATCTCTCTAATTTTGGCCAACCCGTATCTTCATCATCTCTGATCCCTTTTCCCCTGAAGTACAGAAAAGGTTTCCTTGTAATTCACCTTATTTACTTTAGATTCACACTAAATCCATCAAGACAAACACAATTGTCCTCAAACCCCCTTACTGAGTCTTCCTAAGGAGAATTATTCATGCTCCTGCCTAGGAGGATCCAGGGTCACTCCTGGAACTCAGAGAGATTCTCTCCAACCCACTGTCTATTCACACACACACAAATGTAGCCCACACACCCCACACACAACCCCTTATATCACATAACACACACACACACACACACCACATACAAATCACACACACATACCACACTACACATACACACGCACACACCCCATATACAGATGCCCCATTTCTCCTTCCCCTGATAAGATTGAATTGTACCTCAACCATCTGGCTTTGAGTTTCACCCTTCACATGACTCCTAGACACATTAATAAAGGAATGCTCCTTTTCTTCTGTCAGTTTGTTTTAAAAAAATATCAATTACCAAACCTTCAGAGGGAAAAGCGTGAACTTCCCTGAAGCTTCTAATGCAAAGCCCTAGCTGGTCTGTCAATCAATACACCCCACGGAAGGTAAAGGGGCAGGGGCTGACAATATGGCTTAGTGGGTGCTTGCCACCAAGGACTCATGACCTGAGCTCAATCCATGGGACCCACATGCTAGAAGAAAGAGCCAACTCCCACAAGTTGTCCTTTGACTGCCACATATGGATCATGGCACACATGGTCTCCCAATAAACAAATAAATGGAAAAACTAAGTGAAGGGGTGGTAGCATGTTGCAGAAACAGAAGGAATGCCACAAGTTCAAGGCCAGCCTTTCTATATAGAGAGGCCCTGCCTCAAAAACCAACCAGACCAATAAAAACAAGGAAAGAGATTTCGGCTCTCTCAAAACCCAATACTCTTCTCCTGCATAAGAGACAAAAGCGGGGGTAGTGGTGGGGCGATCTCCTTCACAGTCATATGACTGTTGTCTAAAAAACAAAAATATTCTTACATTACTCAGGCATATAACCAAAAGCCAATTTATCCTACACTGATCACTACAAATGACAACTTTTAGGAAGATTAAATCACTCAGTACCAGCCAAATTAGAATGTAGATAAGATCTGAGGGCTTAGGTAGCTTGAAAGAGACCCTTAAGAGGCGAGCATGGTGGCCCATGCCTGTAATCCCAGCATTAGGGAGGCTGAGGCAGAAAAATCACTACCAGTTCAAGGTTGACCAGGGCCACACAGTGGAACTCTATCTCAAAACAAAACAAAACAAAACCCGAAGGAAGAAGAGGAAGGAAAACGGGACCTTAAAATTACGTTATTTCTTTAAATCTATCTGGTTTTATCTTATTCTGGGTGCACAGGGCATGCCTGTTAATGGGGATGGTTCTCCGTGAGAACCCATGTACATGCACACCTGCTGGCACACATCCCCGTGCATGCACACACATACACACACACACACACACACACACACACACACGCACATACACCCCTCAGATCTCAAACACACAGGTTGTATGTGCCAAGCTGGCGTCTTAGAACCAGAGCCCTGTGATTCAGCCTGAGGGGCAGCGCTCTAGGACTGCAGGGAAAGGCGACAGCGTGTCAGACACTGCTACTCATCCGCACATTCACCGTAATTAAGGAGATGATGAACCGGAATGGAGCATGGGAACCGGCACACATGCTCAACAAAGACACCCAAGACCTGAATGAATGAATGAATGAATGAATGAATGAATGGTCAAGAAACACGTATCCAACCGGCGTCACTGAACAGTGAGAGAGGTATGCTGCTTCCTGGAGCTTAGAGGATAGAGACACGGGATAGGAACTCAGTCAGCTGGCTACAAAAGCATGTTAACTCCAATGCCCTCTTCTGACCTCCAGAGCAGTGCCCCGTGCTCCCATGGGCACAAACACACACCTACACAGATAGAAATTAAACAAAACAAATCATGAAAGACTTCACAAACAAAGGAAACTGCCCATCCGTGTTCTTTTATATTTTATATAGTGGTCATTATCATCATGGCAGACTTCAGGTGTGTACTTATGACTTGAACCTAAAGCCAACTCCATACAAAGAATGAAGAAACGCTGGCATTTAAATAACCTTTGGAATTTGGCAGCTGGATCCAGCGAAATGCCAGAAATTAATCTCTTGGTCTTCTGAGCAATTATGGATTCAGTAGAGTACTTTAAAAGAGAAAACACCTCTATCCTCCACTCTCTCAACGTAGACAGATGCATTTTCCCAGCTTAGAGCAGAAAGCCTTAGGGATTGAGGTCCCTTAGGGATTGAACCTGCATCTACACACACAGACAGATGGACGAATGGATGGACGGACAAAAGGACTATGCTCTATAAGCAGGGTGTCTGCAGTTAATTTTTATTTACTAATTCCATAAAGCCAGTTCGATGTGGTCAACCCATCTCATGAAGTTTTATAGCCCAGCACGGCAAAACTCCCATGAAGCCAAGGACACGGGTCATTTAACTCTAATGTAAATGCACTCGTTAGGCAATCAAACTGGCATAAACTACTTCTTTAAGACTCCCATTAATTTGTTCTAATTAAGGAAAGAAACACAATTTAAATCTTGGGAAGACTCAACTATGCACTAGGAGGCTGGGCCGCCCTCTCCACTGCCTGGTCCCTGTGCATCTGCTACAAATATTAACAAGAGTGTAGCAGAAGATGTCTGCAGAGAGCATTTCCTGCAAGACAGACAGAAGGCATGTTGGGAGTATCTTCTAAACAGATGTTTCCGTCTCTGAAATCCAGTATTCAGCAAAGCAGCAGGGGTGTGCTTCACGAGATACAACAGAGAAGTAGTTGGATTTGATGCGATTGTATTCATAACAGCCCCCTGAGGGGCTGATTATCCCTTCAATATTTGCTGTCACTGGACAGAGTCTGAGGGTGCAACTGTTTGAAATGGAGTCTCACCCAGGTGCTGGGGATGGGGTACTCCACACACTCACAGGTAGGACCCTAACGATTTCTCAGCTGGATTTTCTTCACGTGTGCATGATGTCCTAAGTCATCACCACTAGCCAATAGCCAGGTGGGTGGGTCAGATCCCAGGCTTGGGGACTGTTCAGTACTCATTGCCATCCTGGCATGACCAGGACACTCTTGATAAAGGAAACAATGACTTCCATCAAATAACAAAATCCTGACTAAGACCAGATCCTGAGTACTTCTCTGAGACAGAAATTTCTCAACAAACCAACGGATGCTTGCACCAAAGCCCAACTTGGGGAACCAAATGGTTTATTGGGCTTCCTAATAGAGTATGAGTGACACTGAGGTAGCCACACCACTCGGGCTGGAGGCTGACTTCCCCATAACTGCGGGATGGCAGGATAGCGTACCCTCTTTAACCTTTCAGTCCACACACCTTAACAGCTTCAGAGACTACGTGACCACATGCAGTTAGGGCAGAAGAAAGTACAAATGGCCAAAAGGTGCAGCAGGGATCGGCCAGGACCTTGGGCGAGGTGGTCCAATGACCTCTCCACCTCCTTCTTTGCGGGAATGTCTCAGTTAACAAGTCTACCTGGGGCATCTCTTGACGAAGATGATGGCTGTTTTGTGCAGAAGACAATGTTCTATGGCACCCCACCTCTTCCCATTCTTTCTTCCCAATTACAGGAGGAGGCGACAGAGACTACACTCTCTCTCTCATCTTTAGACAGGCATTGGGCTATCATGCCTCATCAGTGATCTGGAGGAGATGAGGAAGGGGAAACCGTGACCAGAAGATATTGTATGGAGAAAAACCTTTATCTTCCATTTAAAACATATAAATAAAAGAGTACTTGTGCTCCCCTAGAAGAGTAGTGTATAACCCCCAGCACCCACACTGGGTAGCTCACAGCTACCTGGAACTCCATCTCCAGGGGATCCAATGCCCTATGTTGGCCTCTAAGCAGCCCTGTACTCATGTGTACAAAATCATGCATGCACATGTGTGCACACGCACACACACATATCCATACACACACATATATAAAAATGACCATCCTTCAGAAGTTGGGTGAATTTCCTGGGGAGTCACATGTGCGTTCATGGCGAGCCTTGACTGCTGTAGAGGGACCCCTGAAGTTATTACTTGTGCTCACTGTGAGCTATTTGGGTTGGGTCCCATGGTGTCAGCCATGAGTGCAGGGCTAATAGTTAATAAGAAAATAGCAGAGACACCAAGACGACGAACACTCACTCCTTTAATCTTTGAATACTAAAGTACTATCTTCATTTATGAGTCAGGAGGCTGAAGGAAAAGAAGGCCGTGGACTGAGAAACTAGAGAAACCCACTTAATACTGCAGTGGAGGGGCCGGCGAGATGGCTCAGCAGATAAAATCACTCGGGGCTCTTATAGAGGGCCCAGGATCAGTTCCTAGCACCCATGTCAGGTAAAGTCCAGATCTAAGGGATCTGATGCATTCTTCTAAATTCTCTGCACACACAGAGAGAGTCACACACACTTTTAAAAAAAAGCAAAATTAAAGTATTTTTTTTATAAAGCAATTGCATTGCAACAGGAAGGAAGGAAGGAAGGAAGGAAGGAGGGAAGGAAGGAAGGAGGGAAGGAAGGAAGGAAGGGAAAATCTACCGTGGGCACTGTTTTCTGAACCGGGCACGGTGGCTCACACCTGCAGTCCCCAGCACCCCAGAGGTAGAAGCAAGAGGATCAGAAGTTCAAGGCCATGCCCAGCTAATATCAAGCTCCAGGCTATCCTGGGCTACATGAGATCCTATCTCCAAAATGCAAAAAGAACAAAATAGCAGAAAGCATCTCGGAGCCCAGAGCCGTGCGTGCGTCTCAGAATGGAGCATGCAGACAGACAGCTCGGGCGTGCGTTAAAATACTGAGTTTTAACTCAGCACACCTGGTGTGCGACCGGAGCACCTGCATGTTCTAATGAGCTTCCAAAGTGGGTCAACTCTGCAGGTCTGCAAACCTCCTGAGTGCTGAGGGGTTAGAGCAAGCAGAGTATTTGTTACGGACAGCATGTGACCATCCAGCCGATTCTACCCCGAGGAGGAGGAGATGCTGGGAGTGAACAGGCAGAGATCAGCCCCAGAGGGGTCAAAGATCGACCACGCAGCCTTTCTCCACCCCATCCCTGTCTCCCAAGACGCACCTGCAGAACTGAAACAAACCCCTCCTTCCCGTTCCCAGACTCAGCGGATGGTTTTTCCAGAACAGACTGGAAGCAGGCTGTGTGAGAGGGCTTTGCTTCCACATAATTAACGTGATGGCAAACAACAATTATTTACATTTCAAGTCTGTCTCTCTAACAAGAACTCCTGTAGTTTCTAATGACGAACTTTTTAATTGGCTACGGCTTGTGCAGCAAGCTTTAAATTAGCTTCTCGAGGATGGGATTCACTAGGGCAACTCAAGTTATCCTCATAAACCCATTAAAAAGCTGGTTCACTCTTGCTGCATCCCCAGCAGCCTGATCCACAGACTCTGGTCTAATTATAGTGAAGAAAATGAAAACAATATTTAAACCACATCTATCAGCGAGTCTGACCAAGGTCAGGTGGGTTGCAGGCTCATCTAAATAAATGTTCGAAAAGAAGGTTGAGCAACCAAGCGGTGGCAAGGGTTAAAAGAACAATTTCATTCCTTTTATTTCTTCCTTTTTAAAAGAGATGAATCAGAGGCCGAGGCAGTGACCCAGGCCGGTGAGAAAGTATGAGTTCTGATCCCCAGCACGCACCAAAAAAGAAGCCAGGTGTGACTGCGGTCTCCTGTGTTCCTAAAGCTGTAGGTGGGGCCAGAGACAAGAGAGTGGCTACAGCTTAGCTGGTCACCAGCCCTTCAGTGGGAGACTGATCCATGGGTTTAAGGCGCTGACCGTCCAACAGAGAACACCCCACAACTGCCTCATTTTACATATTCGCAGGCACACTCTCATGATGCACACACGCACGGAAATCAGAGCCAAGCAAGGGGGTGGCACGGCACAGTGGACAAAGCACTGATGACCTGGGTTAAGATTCTAGAACCCTCCAGGGACTAAGCCATTACCCAAAGACTATACATGGACTGACCCTGGGCTCCAACCTCATAGGTAGCAATGAATAGCCTAGTAAGAGCACCAGTGGAAGGGGAAGCCCTTGGTCCTGCCAAGGCTGGACTCCCAGTGAACAGAATTCTTGTGGGGAGGGCGGTAATGGGAGGAGGTTTGGGAGGGGAACACCCAAATAGAAGGGGAGGGGGAGGGGTTAGGGGAATGTTGGCATGGAAACCGGGAATGGGAATAACATTTGAAATGTAAATGAGAAATACCCAATTTAATAAAGATGGGGGGAAAATATAAAATAAAAGAAAAAAAGAAAGTAAGAAAAAAAAAGATTCTAGAATCCATGTAAAGCTTGAAAGGGGAGACAGTTCCACAAAGTTGCCCTCTGACCTCCACGCATGCACAATGTCGGAGATGCCCACACATATATGCATCTCTCTCTCTCTCTCTCTCTCTCTCTCTCTCTCTCTCTCTCTTTCACACACACACACACACACACACACACACACACACACACAGGACCAACATATTTTTTTTTTCAAAAAGACAAATTGTAAAGAGCAGGATCAGAAAGAAATACACTCTCTTTGCCTTTCACAGGTACACTGGAAGGGCATGGAATTGAGAAACGAGGGATATGGACTATGTACCCACCACTCCCACCACACACACACACACACACACACACACACACACACCACACCACACACACTCACACCAGTTTAAAACAATGTATAAACTGCACACCCCTGCATCAGACTGCAGCAAATACTCCTCTCTCCCGGGAAGGTGCTGACAATGTCCCAGTGTCCTAAGGTCTCAATGACAAACCAAGGTGGGAGTCCACGGAAGTTCACTCAGGGGAACCGAAGCGTTTATCAGGCCTATCAACAGCAGTGAGTGAGGCGTTATGGGGAGCAGGACGGGTGGGTACACTGACGCAGCTGTACAGAGAGCCTGCCCCAGCAGCGATGATGAATCCCTAGGGCTGTGGAGATAGACACCCTCCCATCAGCCTTCCCCAGCTACTTCCTCAATCCCTTCCCGGAGAAGGGGCAAAAGCGCATACCACTGATTGGAAGAGCTGGCAGGAAATTCAGGTGAGGGTTCAAACCCAACCCCACCCTGCTCGCTCCTTTGAGGGAAGACAAGTAACCAACCGGCCTGGCCAAACTCCTGAAGGAGCTGTGGTGTGCCACAGTGGTGTGTGTCAGTGTGCCACCGAGGCTAGTCTTACTCAACAACGATAAACGCTATTCCAACGAGCCTGAAAATAAAGGAGATTCAAACTTTCATATTCGAGACATCAACTTAAAAGGGAACCAGATTTAGTAATAGCTAAGGTTACCTACTTTGACTTGGTTTTGGTTTCTTCACTTCAAGTTTCCAAACCTCCACTGTTCTCTAATTTTCTGTATTTGATAAAATTCTTAGGAAGCAGATGCTTAATTTTTAACGACTACAGGATCTGATATGTGTAACCTGCTCTCCAAGAGAGTGCTGGGACGGAGAATCTCCCCATGCTGTCAGAGGACTGACCACCCATCTTCGTTGCTTCTTTTGTAACACATGAGGACTTGACAAGACCAGGTCAGAGTGAAAGGTGAAAAAAATGTGGGTTCTTCAAAGTCAAAATGGGGTATTTTTCAACAAATAGTAACTTTGGGATTTGTCTTGTCTTTTCTTTTCTTTTCTTTTCTTTTCTTTTCTCTTCTTTTCTTCAAGCAAGGTTTCACACTATAGTCTAGGCTGTCTATCCTTGGTCCTGAAACTATTTAGCCCAGGCTGGCCTCAAATTCTTGTCTCAGTCTCCCACGCCTGGGTTTACAGACATAAGCCGACAAGCCCAGCTTCTTGCTCTCTTTACCACACTATAATCAATGTGAATACACACGTCACACACACACAACACAACGGAGGGAGGAATGAAGAATATAGGACACCAATACAATCCTAGGTTCGATGCCTCCAATTACCACAGCTCATTAAAAATTTGCATTGGTCTCCCCCGGGCCAAAAAAGTACTTTGCATAGAAAAAAAACTGATGGCGCCCAGGTTGCTATAAGTATAAATCTTTATGGGAAAAGTCACCAGGGTGTCCCATCACTTACTGGTGAGTTAATTACTCGTGAGACAGATCATATGCTAACCGCTTTGGGAGGCCTCTGCTTCGTATTGATTGTGGTAAACCAAGAGGCCTTCCCGGGGTGAGTTAAAGCCACCCCATAACACTTTAATTCCGGGTGGAACAGGTAACTACTCATACGTTCCAGCTCTTTCATACAGACAACTCTGAGAGTCTAGAGACCTCGAATGGAGACAGAGACTCTAAGTATATTCTAAATCTCAGTGCCTGCCTCCTAAGGAAGGTAAATGGGGTAAGAATAGAAAAAAACGTGCTTCAAAGCATGACCATAAAATACCCTGGCCTCCAGTGTTCTTAATTTTCTACATTTGTGAAAACTTTTGGGATCCTGGCAAAAGCATATGAACTCTCCCCGTTGATACACGCACACGCTGTCCGTGCCTATCTTTTCACAACTGTAGAAAGCAAGCTATTCAGTGCCTAAAGAATGACAAGCTAGTGGGCTGAAATGAGCTCCCTGCCGTTGAACTTTTGGTATCAATAATTACTAATAATTGGCTTCTATAGTCTACAAGAGACTACTGATACATTTCCTGCAAAATGCCTTCACGAATTTACTGTGTCTGGCTCTCTCTCTTCTTCAACCAAGTCTTGCACTAAAACAATTATTAATTACAACCAATTTACCGGCCATTCATAACTCAAGCATCTATTGAAAATGAAAGAGGGGTGACCCAAATAGTTCCTGGCAATAAAGTCTGCAGGGAGGACTTCAGAGTCTGCATGGAGGACGGAGACTGTAGCCACTGTACTGTTTCCCTTCTGTCTTGGTCCCTTTGTAGTCCTTTTTCAAATGTAAATTACGTCTGGCAGAGGCTCCCAGAGTAGAGTATGGGCTTTTTTCTCTTGAGCTCAGTAAACATAAAATTGAAAATCTCTGCTTCCTCATTTAAGTACAAGAAAAGCCTAGAGCAAGCTGATTCAGTTCCTACAAGTGAGAGGGGATTTGAATGGAGCTGAAGGCAAACTTTTGTGTTTGGTTAGAGAGACAGAAGATTAAAAATAGAACTCGTGAAACGCATGTGTTGTGATGAAGTGACTTGCTAACGGCTTACCAAATAAAGCACCATGATTAAGGCTCTCGATGGTCAAATTTACTTTCTGATCCTCTAGCAGGGGCAGACAGCAATGACTGCATACATTCCTTCCCTACATGCTAACTGCTAGAAGTGCCCACAGACTTTTATGCCATTATTCAGTAAAGATTTATATGTGTGTGTGTGTGTGTGTGTGTGTGTGTGTGTGCACATGTGCATGCATACACATTCACACATGTATATACAGGCGCCTGCAGAGGCCAGAGAGGGAGTTAAGATTTCTCAGAGCTGGAGTTAAAGGTGGTTAACTATAGGCCACCTCATGCAGGTACTGGCTGACCTTAGGTCCTCTGGGAGAGCTGCCAGGTGCTCTTAACAGTTGAGCATCTCTCTAGCTCCACCCCCTACCCAAATTTTAATGAATGGTTTATCCATTCCATAATTGAAAGCCTGAAAAATTAGTATCTCTCTCAATCTTGGAAATTTATCGTTATTTATCTAGTAGTTCTCAATAGGCACTTTTCATTTTGTGTCTTTGAGGCAAGCTCTCCCTTGTTAGCCCAGGCTGGCCTTTGAATTCGGGGCACTCCCTCAATCTCCTGCCCAAATACACTTTTCATAGGTGCCAAAAAGCCACAAACAAACAAAACCAAATGTAACACCAAAATACATAGGTACTTACAAATGACCCGAGAAACCCAGTGAGAGGACATTTGATGTCTGAAACGTTTAAATTGCTCACCATCGGGGCTGGGAAGGTGCCCAGCAGTCAAAGGTCTGCCTGCTTTTCAGGGGACCCAAGTTCAGTTCCCGGCACCGGCACTGGGTGGGAATTCCAGTCCTAGGGAATCCAACTCTGGCCGCTGTGGACACCCACCCTCACATGTACATAGTTAAAAATAAAAAGGGATAATTTTTTGGAAGAAGTAAATTTGGAAATAAATGACGAAATACCAAGGAGCACCCCTCCCACCACATTTTGCCAAACATCCACTTCTTTATAGAAGGACGGGAAGCAGACTCCAATAGCCTCCGCTTACAGACTAGGACTACTTCCCTCACAGGGAAAAGCCGCTCACGCTAGAGCCCTCGGTCAGTGGCAAAGCCAGGACTAGAACGAGCGAGCGAGTCCTTGGGTTGTTTCCTGTGGTTATTCAAACTGAACTAATCTCCTGTACACGTTACTCTGTGTAGTCTGCTTGCTTTTGCTTTTGAAGCATTCAGCTAGATCCCTGAAAAGGCAGAGTTTGCCATGGGCCCTTTGACCCCTGTCCCGGTATGCACATCTGGACATTAGACATATTATGCAGTATAACCTGGCATATTATACACACAAATGAAAACTTCCTTTAATTTCCACAAAGACACTGAACAGACGTTTTTCTTGAATACATGCAACACGCATTTGCTAAATTATATGTAATGCATAAAGAATCCATCCAGGTCAAAATGCCGTCTCATTTCAGGACACTAAAAGGTATAATCATTACCACTTGGCCGTTTGGCTAACAGAGCATGGGGAGACAGTCTGGATCTGTTTGCTTTGGGTGGTGTAAATGGTTGCAGAATAGTCTCACCCAGTAGCCGGGCTGGCCTTGAACTCACAGAATCCTCCTGCAGCAGCTTCCTGAGTGCTGGGATCCCTCGGCTCAGTCACTGTTGATTAAACTAAAAGTGCTGCATGCTAAGTCCCTGTTGTGACTCTTCCCCAAGTCCCTGGGTCAGCCTGGAGTACTCAGTGCCATTTACTTCCCCACATTAACCTAAAATTAACTTCCGCCAAGTTGGTGTTCATGTTTCCTCGTTGATGCTTAAAATCCTGGCAAATTTATTCATCTCATCTGCCACTGTCCTTTTAGATTGTATGATAATGCCACTGACAGAGCTCGCTGTCCTCATGTGTGGACTTACGTGATCTTCATATTTTCCAGACGCTAACTAACCACACTGGGCTAAGCTTCCTCCCACAGTGGGGTCAGCAGAGCAAACTGACTTAGGTTGTTGCTGGCACCAGCTGCTGCTCCAAGCGGTTGAGCATGGAAACTCGCCTAACCTTTGTACATCCTCATTTACAAGTGCGGAAACTGAGACCTGGTTGGGACAGGCAACCTGCCCAGAGCCGTGCATGCGGCATTAAACTGTCAGCCCGGAGCTCACACAATTTGCTGCCAGACTCTCTGCTTTAGCCGCAGCTTCGTGCCATCTTTAAAATGGATCCCCGGTGAAGACAAGAAGCACGTGTGTTCACACCGCTCCATAGTCTCACCCTTGTGCGTAGGAGTCACAAAGGGGCTACCTCTTCACAGATTCAGTAGGAGAGAGCCTTGCCCGTTTTCTACCTTGTTCTTAGCCTCAGAAGAACAGCCAAGATGGAAAGAAGAAATCTACAGTGTGGTTCCAATATGCGAAAAACTTAGCCCACTAATAAGGCAAGTTATCCCTCTGTAATATAGAGAAAGTCGTATTTATCGCAACAGGTACATCTAGGATGTGTGTAACAGTCAACAAGACAGTCAGGTCTAGTGACTTCGGGCCCCAACCCATCCTCTCCAATGTTGCTGAGACTCTGAGAAGTTCAACCTCACAGCCCTCTCAAAGCACAGCCCGAGGCCACGGCCCCGCCTCCCTCTAGAAAACATTCTTAGAAGACTTTCCCAAAGGTGGAATGTCTCTAAAGGCTGTTACCAAACCCTGCTACTGAAGCGCCTTCTGGCCAGTAACCCAATATGGGCACTGAAGACACAGAATATTGGTCGTGACACAGACACCGCCCTTCGCTGAGCCCGCAGCTTCTGTAGTTACACTTTAACCTTGCCCGACGTCAGAGTCCACACCGAGTCCATCCACTGACACTTGTCTCAGGTGACAGTCACTTCATCTGCGATCCCATCGAGAACAGTAAGCCGACCCCAAGCCCTCCAGCTCCCTAAAGAGCTAGCTTGTTTCCAAAAGGTTCTCTGAATGTTCCCCCTCTGCTCTTGTGTTCCTTTCAGCAGCAGGGCTTGGTCCAAAGTCTTTTAAGAATGTCTGTATTTGGGGAGAGATGGCTCACCAGTTCAGTATGTCTACTGCTCTTGCAGAGGACCAGGGTGCAGTAACTAACACCACATGGGCAGCTCCCAACACTGATTCCAGTTCCAGGAAGACCTGATGCCCTCTTCTGGCCAATGTTGGTACACACACACACACACACACACACACACACACACACACACACGGATGCACACATGCTCTTTTTTTTAATTTGAAAGAATGTCTACTGGGGGCTGGCAAGATGGCTCAGAGGGCAAAAATGCTCACCCCTCAGCCTCACAATCTGTGTTGATTCCCCTCAGGTCTCGCACGGTGAAAGTAGAGAACTGACCCCTAAAAGTTGTCCTCCGACCTTCCCATGCAGGATCCCCCTCCAAAAAAAAAAAAAAAAAAGAAACAAAGAAAGAGACTTTAATGCTAAAAAGGATGTCTAGGGGCTGGGGATTTAGCTCAGTGGTAGAGCGCTTGCCTAGCAAGCACAAGGCCCTGGGTTCGGTCCCCAGCTCCGAAAAAAAAGAAAAAAGAAAAAAAAAAAAGGATGTCTATATTTGTACAGTCTCAGGAAGCACGCACCTGACTACACGTAACTACCTTTTTGAAACCTAGATATTATGAGAGCTTTGAGTGTCTAAAATTGTTAAATCAAACACCTATAAACACCCAGGGTTGTTGCTTATAATGTTAGTTCATGAACTATAAATAGCAAAGTATTTTCTATAAATAGGGAACAGCTGGTATTTGATTTTTGAAAGGCAAGGACTACATTTGGGTAGTCTAATAATACTTGGGGTTTTTTGTTTTTTTTTTTTTTTAACTCAACTATTCCTGTATTTCAAACCAGAGAATTCCATTCCTTCAACTTTTCTTTCAACCTTTACTGCGACGACCCTAGTGAATTCCTCTCGTGCAATTCGTTCTCATATTTTAATCTCATTTATTCCATCTCATTATTGTCAAGAGTTGTTTTGCAATCCCCCCCCAAGCACTGAGCTGTTTTTAACCCACCACTGATGTGCTCAGTAGTTAATATTAAAGATCCAGCTGTAACTATATAAACGATTCTAACATTTCTGTATCGCATATCTAAATTTTAAAAATCGTACCCTGGTACAGTAGCACACATCCGTAATCCCAGAATGTGGGAGTCAGGAACTGAAGCTTGTCCTTAGCTCCCCAGCAAGCTGGAAGCCAGCTTAGCCGTCACCACACCCTGCTTAAAATTATATATATATGAATAGCCGGGTGAAGTGGTGCACACCTTTAATCTCAGCACTCAGGAGGCAGAAGGAGGGGGATCTCCGTCAGGTCAACAGATCGAGTACTAGAACAGCCAGGGCTACATGGAGAAACCCTGATTGATTGGTTAATTGATTTGCTGTCTGTGATCAGGTTTTACCAGACCTTTATACAGGTCACTATACCAACAAAAGGAGCAGCTAGCGTGCCCGCTTTGGCAGCACAAATACTAAAACTGGAATGATACAGATGAGATTAGCTCGGCCCCTGAGCAAGGGTGGCACGCAAAACAAGGAACTAGAGAGACGACCTTGAGGCCAAGGGCTTGCCACTCTTTCAGAGGACCCGAGTTCAGTTTCCAGTACTCCGCATCCCCTGTGACTCCAGCTCTGCCCTCTGCTGGTCTCCATGGGTACTGCACTCACATGCACGATCACACACATACATAGATCCATGCACATAAATGAGAAAATGATAAAACAAATTACTATTGCAGCACATTTTACTGGGTCATCGTGTCACCTCACAAGATCACCGTACAAGGTGAAACAAATACTTTATCATGTATTCAGTGCTGACTGGACACTAGGCATACAATGGCAGGCCAAAGTGGGCAGGCTGCCGGAGGCCTCCTGAGAGGGTCTAGGATACTATCACTTGTGTTCAGCCACACCCTTCAGAGTCAGGCACCTTCTACGAAGCTGCCCAACTCCACTCCATTGACTGACTGCCCTGTATTATATCTGGAAGAAGATACCACACAAAATGTTTTATGAAATATTCAACTGGCCACCAAAAATAAAATCCTCAGACTGCCAGATGTTTCTCTGTGTAAGCGCATGGGAGTCAGGGGTTGGAAGGGAGGAGAGGAAAGAATGTATTCTTAGAAAAACAAACTGGCTAGAAACAGGCAGGCAGAGTAAACAGCCCCAAACAAGCCGTTCTCAACAAGGTCTGTTTAAGCAAAGGGAGTTCATCATTCAGTGGGGGAGGTCACTTTTAACTGGGTTTACTAAACCCCACCTTAACAGAAGACTCAGTGTGAAAAGTCAGAGGCCTCTGCTATCCGTGTCCCCATTGGATAAAAGCCTTCTGCTTCCACTACCCAACACATTCCTCAAGAAAGTCTGACAGGAGGTACAGCCATACCATGCATTTGCTTTAAGTGGCATTTGTGGCTCTTCAGCTTCCAGAGGGTGAGAGCCAACAGGTAGCATCTTGAGAAAAAGGTAGTATTCAAGGGCAAGATGTGCCTTAAAACAACAACAAACAAATAAACAAAACCAATAAAGCCCCTACATTTTTTAATATTTATTTATTTTTATGTATATGAGTACACTGTAGCTGTCTTCAGACACACCAGAAGAGGGCACCAGATCCCATGACAGATGGTTGTGAGCCACCATGTGGTTGCTGGGAATTGAACTCAGGACCCTGGGAAGAGCAGTCAGTGCTCTTAACCACTGAGCCATCTCTCCAGCCCTCAATAAAGCTTTCTTGAGTGGGGAACCATGAAAAAATAATTTCAGGTTTTGCTTTTGTTTTTTGTTTTTTTTTGTTTTTTTTTTTTTCAGGTTTTGCTTTTGATGGGAACACGGATGAACCCACTTGTGGCGCCCCACGTCTGCAGACAGAACTCAACTAAAAAAAAAAACGACAGCATTGGGCTGGAGGGATGGCTCAGTGGTTAAGAGCTCTGACTGCTCTTGCAGAGGTCCTGAGTTCAAATCCCAGGAACCACTTGGTGGTTCACAACCGTCTGTAATGAGATCTGATGCCCTCTTCTGGTGTGTCTGAAGACAACTATAGTGTACTTATATATAATAAATAAATAAATCTTTTTTTAAAAAAATGACAGCATTAATATGGCTTGCTAAGCAAAGCCTGCCCTTAACAAGTCGCTTTTCTTCTTTCTACAGTCTAAATGAGCTCTACAAACGGGACCGGGTTAGCCAATGAATAAATGGCCATTTCAGAGAATAACCTTCCATGGGATTAGCTAAAGGACCATCAGTTATAGTTGGGGTGGGGTGTAGGGAACCCCACCTCCCTTTCCCCAGTGGATATGGTAGACTATTATTACCTCTCAGCAGGCTGGAGAGATGGCTCCGTAGTGAAGAGCTCTTACTGCTCTTGTAGAGGCTTTGGTTCCTAACATCCACACTTTGGATGGCAACCATCTATAACGCCAGTTCAAGTGGATCCAGACAATTTTTTCTGGCCTCCACCCGGCACCAAGCACATTGGTGCAGAGCAGTCACATACATGAAAGCAAAACACTCATACCCGTAAAATAAAAATAAAACTTAAAAATACTGCTTTGGAAAAGTAGGGGTTAAACCAAGGCTTTGTACGTTCTGGGCCGGCGCTCTACCGCTGAGATACACTTGTTTTACCACTCTCCGTTTACCACTCTCAGAGACCGTCCAAGGAGCGTAAGAAACACAGAACTCTGCATCCACCCTAGCAGAGTGGAGTGGGGACAGCGAGGGAACGTGATGGAGGCCGAGGGGTTCTCAGAATACATTCAGAGCACTGGCTGAGCATCCACAACCCAAAATCTGAAGTACTCCAAAATCCGTAACTTTTAATTTTTTTTTTTCACACTAAGGATAAAAACTCCAGGACTTGTGGATGTGAAGCACCTGTTCTACAACTGGACAGAATCTCCAGCGGCCCTGTGTAGCACCGGGCCTAGCGGGCTATAGGTCGCAGTCATAGTGCAGGCTCGTGGCTGGGCTGGGCTCGGGAGGAGGGCACTTGCCTCACAAAGGTGAAGGGCTGCATTCACTCCCTAGGACTGGCAAACGTCTAAAGACAGTGTGAGCCCAGGTACCGTGACACATGCCTTTGATCCCAGCATAGGGCTAGAGGCACCTTTGTGAGTTTGAGGCCAGTTTGGTCTGCACAGAGTTCCAACCTGGCCAGGGTTGGAACATGAGACTCTGTCTTTTAAAAAAACTGCCTTCAGGGGATGTGTGGTATATGTGAACATAAATGTGTCATATTCAGACATGGTTCCCATTCCTATCTCGTTTTGTACATGAGCAAACATCTAAAGATCTGAAGAAAAAAAAAAATCCAAACTTTGAGACGCTTCCGGTCCTAAGCACTTTGGTTTCGACTAAGCTAGCATTATCTTTTTCTTCCAGCCCCATAACCGGGTGGAATCAATGTGTACCAAACAATTAAGGAAGTTCAATCGTCCACTGGCAAGCTCCTTCCTTCTTTTGTAGGAGCTGATCACATGGCAATAAATTCGAAAGCTGGTTTCGAATAGTCATGTTTTTCCTAGAAATGCCGGAAGACTTAGGAGAAGCAGCGAGCCTTGAGAGAGAAACGGTGTCCAGTGAGGGTGGGAACCGTGAGCCTTCCTGATGTGAAGAACCAGTCAGGATGAGGAGGAAAGGACTGTGTCTGCTGATGGGCGTGGCGGGGCCCTCCATAGCACGGGGACACCAACCCAGCCCTTGGAGCAACCACGCCAGGAAAGCGGTGGGCTGCACGCGTTTCACGGAAACCGTGAGGTGGCTTCCGTTCTGCCCAATAAATTCCCCTTTCCTCTGGGCTTCCATGAGTTAGAAGAAAAAACCCAGGCAGCCCGACAGCCTTCCACTCAACTGGACCCATTCCTGCAGGACTCACGTTCGATTTCTGCCATTAGTTTTGGCTTATTAACGCACCGTGACTGATGGATGAGGCTTACATTATCCATCAGCCCCAAAGCTTCTTACGTGGGTGCAGTTGATCATTTGGACTGCAGATCTCCCTGTCCTTTACCTGCTATCGAGCTCAAGGCGCACAAACACAGTCTTCATCCCATAGAGGATTACATAGCCAGGCAGTCTGGATAACAAAGAGTGTGCTTCCCACAACAGGCTGAGACCCAGACAAACGGGAAGGGACTTCGTGTGATACTGCACATCTGGGATCTCAGCTCTTGGGAAGTAGAGGCAGGAGGGTCAGGAGTTCAAGGCCAGCTTGGGATACAAAGTGAGTTCCAGGCCAGCTTGGTGTACATAGTGAGTTTAAGGCCAGATACACAGTGAGTTCGAAGGCAGCTTGGGATACATGAGACTCTGTCCAGGAAAAAAAAAAAAAAGGGAAGAATTGGGGAAGGAGGGAGGGGGAGGGAAGGAAAGGGAAATAGAGTAAAAGCTGTTTGAGGCTGAAGACGTAGTTCAGTGTAGAAGTGCGTCCTGGATGTGCAAACCCAGCGCACAAGAGAGAAGACAGGGAGAGACAGTGAAGGAGCACAAGACAAAGTGAGCATGCTCAAGAACGAGAGACTCCGAGGGGAGAATGCTGTACTGAGTGGAGAGGATTTTACAGGACGGATGCTTCACCAATGACTCAGGTCCCAGAAAACACCTGGGTAATGGCTGCATTCAATACCCTGATGCTGGCGGTGGCTACAGGGTGCACTCAACTGTAAAAACTCAAGGAGGCCACCCCTGAATGGGTGCGTTTTATCTTAGGTGAACTATACCTTAATGAAGTTGGGCTGAAAGTCTATTAATCCGGGACCTAACTATTCAGGTTGGGGCAAGTCAGCTCCATTAACTTCTTTCCTTTGGTTTAAACGGCCTGCATCATAGCTGCCCCATTAATTCTTATAGAACATAAAACTTTTAAAAAAAAATGCCAATGACGTTCAGGTAAGTCTGCTTTTCTAGTTTTCATGAGGTGTGACAGTTTGCTGGCCTGAAAAGGTAGCCTAATAAATCTTATCTGTGGCTCTTAAAAGCGGACATCATCAGTTGAGGGTATGGTTTGCTGTACCTTATATCCTATACTATAGGGAGGAGGAAGAGGAGGAGGAGGAGGAGGGGGGGGGAGGAGGAGGAAGAAGAAGAAGAAGAAGAAGAAGAAGAAGAAGAAGAAGAAGAAGAAGAAGAAGAAGAAGAAGAAGAAGAAGAAGTAGTAGTAGTAATAGTAGTAGTAATAGTAGTAGTTAAGTAAGCCATTGGGGTAAAATAAAAGGAAAGCAAATGTATAAAAACTATGGAAGTGTCCATTATAAGAAATAAAATATGTGGGGCTGGGGATTTAGCTCAGTGGTAGAGCGCTTACCTAGGAAGCACAAGGCCCTGGGTTCGGTCCCCAGCTCCAAAAAAAAAGAACCAAAAAAAAAAAAAAAGAAAGAAATAAAATATGCATGTTGGGGTGGGGGGTGGGGGGTCCACAGAGATACTGCCATGCTGCTTTCTCGAAGGGGAAGAATCATTTTCAGGAACTCTTCGGAAGTAAATAGAAGCAGGCAGATGACACTCTAGGCAAATTTTGCATGCACGTTGGTACATAGGGGACACTGTCATCTGTACAGCTCCAGATCTGGCTCTATTTAATCCCATCTAAGTGTCCTTTAGAGGACACTTTCTAGGAAAGTACAGGGATAGCCACTGAGGCTCGTGCACCCTCAGCGAAAGGCTACGGGCTTTCCTGGGATCCTTGATTAACTTCCTCTTAACACTTGCTGTGTTAGATCTTTCTAAGTCATGCCGATTCTTCAGCTAGGTAAACAAACAAATAACTTGGTGACAAAGAAATGTCACATTCATCACACCGCGTGGTACACTATGCGTGGTACACTGTGACGACCCCGCCCTTGGGAGGCTGAGGAAGGAGAGTTTGAGATTTGAGAAGAGTGTGGGCAATTTAGTGAGACTCTGTTTAATGTTAGAAATCAATCGATAAATAGGAAGGACTCAGAAGCAGGATGTTTCTGTAGCACCCACCAGCTCTATGTTCAGTCCCTGGTATTGAAAATGAAAGGAGGACCAGGGAGGAGGAGGAGAGGGAGGGGAGGAAGACATGTGTCCACTGAGGCCAGGCGCACAAGCCCTCTGAAACTGGACTTCAAATATGAAAATAATGTGGGAAGACTAGAGCTCTTGTCCCTTGTCACGTTCTCCAAAAGGCCATCTGCACAGCCAGCACTCAGCCATTATTCAGAGAACCCAGACTTCTGGTTCCTGGTCTTTACAAAATCTCGCATAGCTTTCACTGAGTCAAAAGTTCCATTCTCTTTTTAGCAGCAGGAAAGGGGGAAAATATTACAAGTGACTCAAAACAAAGCTATCCGAGTGTGCATCGTTAGCGGGCGTTTCCAGGGCAACCCCAAGATGCCTGCAATGCCAACTCCCGTGACTGACCCGGCATGGAGCTCGGTTGGCCCTGGCCATTTACTTTAGACTCACCGTTATAATAACAGAGACGTTCACTTTAGCACTAATCTAAAGTAATGTAATAACACAAACTCGACAAATTATAAGGGATCGATCTGAACCCAGAGAAGCAGCAGATTAGGGCACCTGTTGCCAAGTCTGGCATCCATGTTCAATCCCTGGGATGCAGGTGGTGCACACTGTCCTCTGACCTCCACAGGTGTGCCATGGTATGTAAGCACCTTCCGCCAAACACACACACACACACACACACACACACACACAAACATACATACACATATACACACCCACACACAAACACACACACAAACATACATACACATATACACACACACACAAACACACACACAAACATACATACACATATACACACACACACACACAAACATACATACACACACACACACACACACACACGAAAATTAATTAATGTAGTTTAGTACTGGGTTAAAAATTGTACCTACATAGGTGGAAAAACAGAGGTGAGGCTAAAATGAAATCCATCATTGTTAACTCGTGAAAATTATGTGTAATTTTTTTCATTTCCTCTAAGGTGGCCCCACACTACAACCCGGGTGTATGTGGGAAATGGCCTGGTATGTCCATTTAGAGTTTGTTTCTTGTTTTGCTTTCTCCCCACTAAAAGGATCTATTTTTCAAAACGGTTAAGTATTCAGGATTGTGGAACATGTTTCTGACAGTGAGCAGATCCGAAAGTTCTGAGGACTAGCTAAAAGAACACAGTTAAGAAGACACTCAAGCCGGGCACAGTAAGGTACACTTGGGAGGGGGATCAGGAGCTTGACATTATTAGTCTTGGCTGTATAGTGAGTTCAAGGCCAGCCTGGGCTATATGAGAATCTGTCTCAAAACTGAAGAGAAGAGGGGAGGGAGGGAAGGGGGAAGAGGGAGAGGAGGAGGAAGGAGGAGAAGAAGGAAAGAGGAGAAAGTGACAAAAGATGGAGGTCAGGAAGAAGGGGAAGAAAGAAAGGACAAGACAAAGAGAGTCTTGTGGGCCAAGAATGACCATCTGCGCATACACCGAGAGAGAGAGAGAGAGAGAGAGAGAGAGAGAGAGAGAGAGAGAGAGAGAGACAGATTGAGAGAGAGGAGAGGGTGACTAATAAGCAGAGCATCTGTGACATCTAACTAAACACATGACATGCCTGGGGTTTCCACATGGACCAGATGCAGTCACCTGAATGCATCCTCCTACCTTCTTAATTATGAGAGGTAATTTCAAGGAATCTTTGTTCTCTTCATTCCACTACTTGTGTAATCCCTCTGTCACAGGGCTCCGACTCCAATGTAGAGTAAGTCACTAAAACAGCTGCCACTGAGTGCTCTCATCTAGCTGACTTGAAGTTGCAGGTGATAGCACACGGAGTGGAAGCAGCCCATCCAAGGTCACCCAGCTTCAGCAAGGTCAAGTACTGAGAGCCTCACCTCGGTGGTCCAGTTTCTGGCTGTGTTCCTAACACTAAAGGGCAACAGAAAACTCTGAACAGTCAACCAGGACATAGCCTGGCTCGGCAAATGCTGGGCTCCCTGTGGTAGGAATACTTTCTCAGAAGCAAGGGAGTCTGAAGGGGAAAGTTTGTAGAAAGGAAGACGCTAACACAGGAGTGAGAGAAAACGTCAAGACGGAACCGTGCTCAGACTAAACCTCCGGCACAGAGTACCTAGACGCTGTACCCCTAGCAACCATTTCCAGAGCTTTAGGAAAGGAGTTATGCATCCCAGTGGTATAAATTACTGCACACCGGCCATGAAATGCATTACACTATTGACAGCCCGATGAGCAAACCATACTTCATCTCTAACCTACATTCTGTAAGTTCTCAAAGGTGAACAGCTGCCGTGTGTATAGTGAGATTAAACAACATTAAAAACAAAGAAGTTGCTTGAGCTAAGAAAGAAAAAGGAAAGGAAAGGAAAGGAAAGGAAGAAAGACAGACCTGGGGCCATTCCTTTCCCCTGTATAAGGCAGGTGTTAGATATGAACACCTGAAAAGCTTCGTGCATCATTAGGATTAAGCATAATAATAATAATAATAATAATAATAATAATAATAATAAACAATAACAATAACTATAACAGACTGGAGTCATGGTTTAGAAAGAGACAATGTAGTAGCATGCATGAAGCTATGGTTTGACTTCCAACCTTACAAACAACAACAACAACAATAACAACAACAACAACAACAACAACAACAGAACTAGAACCATTTCATCTACAGCCGGCCGGCTTGGAATAAGAGAAGACAGAGAGAACCCAACTCAGTCACCCAGAAAGAATGGGAAACCAAATTTGTCTCAGGCAGAGAGAAACAAGGAAAAACATTGTAACAAACACTGAAGATCCCAAGAGCCAAGACCCCTGCTTAGTCTCCAAGGTCACACCAGCATCCAGGCTGCCACGGGCCACTATTTCCCAGGAACTTTTAGTACTCAGTGTGGTTTCCTGCCCTCAATTGGCCAGCCACAGTCGTCTGTCCCCCTGCTGTGACTTTCAGCCATGGGACTAAGCTCACGGTTGTATCACCAGCAACTTTCTGTCAAGGAGCTGGTAAATGAAATGTAGAGTTTGCATAAGCAACTTTGTAAAGCATTGATAAAGACAAAGGCCTTTCTTAAAACCACAACTATGACCAGATTCTAAGTTATCCCTGCAGCTTGCCATTCTCAGGGGACTTCTATGCCAATGTACACTCTTGGACCACATGTTGAGAATTTTCCTCAACGCTGAGCATGCCGGGGGGAGTGACCAGTTGAGGAACAGCACTGGTCCCCGTGCTCTACACAGGAACATAGAGATTTGACAAGCTTGCTTTCCAAGTATAGCAGAGATCCAACTGCCTCTTGGGAACTGTAGGGTGGGATGCCCCAAGATGCTCTCATCCCCCAGGAGGAAGATGGACATGATATTCACAGGTGACAAGTCCAGGTGATGCTGACTGGAGATGCTGACAACTGGCCAGTGTCTCTCTTTCCTCAACTCTTTCCCTCTCTTCCCATGACAAGGGAGGCTCACAGGAATGCCCAAGGCAGAGTGATGTAGCCCTTGCCCCAGTAAGACTGTGACCACATACCACCCCTAGGTCAGAGGGCAACACAGACTCAGGGGCATTCCTAGACATGAATTCCTGGTTTCATGACTTTGCCTAGAGCACAATCCTCTCCCATTAGTTCCTGCTTAAATCTCAAGCAAAGGCTGCCATGTAGACCATGCAGTCAGTAAACCTTTACAATGTGAACTCCTGCCAAATGCTGGGTGACCTTTTGGCTGAATAACCATCACTTATGTCATGGAGTGCTAAGCAGTGGCAGCCTCTGCCTGTCAGTCCAAAGCAGTGACTGTCAGTGGGATTAGGCTCTAGAGCTACGTTTGTGCTGCCATGTTCCAGCCAGCCCAGTCTGGGAGAGTGCGCCAAACATGCACGCAACCCTGGGTCCAACACCCCACCCCCACCCCGTACTGCTGAAAGCTCAGGGAGGCACAGTTCCCAGCCTGCCACACTGCTACGATCCCAAAAGCCACACGACAGCACAGAGTCCGTTATTATGTGATAATCTAATGCAGAAATTAGAGGCTTCAGAAGGCTCGCACTCGGATGGAGAACCGCAGTGACAGACAGTCTGAGGATCACCCCACCGCAGACCTGTGGTCCCAGGCATGGCCTCCGCAGGGCTTACTGTATTTCTTCACAAAGCATCTAGAAAAGGCACCTGCTGTGCACATGCATGCGACAGTTGCTAGAGCAAAAGGGAAGCAGAAGAGACACTCTCTGCCAGCAGTTCTAGGAGGGGACTCTTCTCTCCTAGGACGGGTTACTGTCTTTTATTCAAGCAACAGGGCTTGGCCATGTGGCTGGAAGGGTGCGTCGATGTTCAAACAAATGGGTGCATGGATTTTAGTGGCTCTTCCTATCATGCTCACTATTCCCACGTGACCCTACTGCTGACCGGAGTCTAAAGAATTCAGCAAATAAGGGGCTGGGGGGAGGGATTCCGGTCACTAACATCCCTGGCCACGGCTATCTCCGGTCCCACTGTGTACGTCAGAGTTTAGGGTTTGATTAATTTTGTCTTGAAAGCCAGCCCTGGAAGCTGACAAACTGCGGGAGGCATAGAAGCTCATTTACTTCCACACCACCATCAGCTCCCCTCTCAGAATCCGGCCACGCTAACACAGCCATGCGCCCCCCCACGCCATGCCTGGACCGGATTCTGACAGGCTCTGGTTGGCCACTAATTAGTAAGGATAACGTTTAAGGCTCTCTCTTTCGGATTTGAAACCCAAGGTCACCTAAGACAACTACAGCCACCTTATTCTGCTCAGCGGCAGGACCCGGCACAAGCTGGCCTCACTTGCTGGAGCCCAGTCTCTGGATGGCAGCTTTGAGACTGGTCTGGAAAGCCAATTTCATCAAGGCCCAGACCTCTTGGCCTTCATTAATTACTCTTCCTTCCATGTCCCATCCTCTACCATCTACCCTGATCCCCCATCTTGTTCTTTCGTGGCTTCCTAGGTGAGCAACAGCTCAGAGAGAAAGGAGGGGCAAACCGAAGAGCCAGACACCTGTTCTATCCCATAGGTTTCTATCGCTGTGATAAAACCGTGAACCAAGCAGCTTGGGGAGGAGCGGGCTTATTTGTTTACAGCTGACAGTCCTTCATGAAGGGAAGTCTGAGCAGGAACCTGGAGGCAGGAGCTGATGCAGAGGCCACGGAGGAAGGCAGCGTATTGGCTTGCTCCTCACGGCTTGTTCAGCCTGCTTTCTTAAGCCTCCCAGGACCACTTGCCCAAGGGCGGCACCTCCCACAGTGGACCTGGCCCTCCCACACCATCATTAATCAAGAAAATTCCCCCACCGACCTGCCTTCAGGCCCATCTGACGAGGCACCTTCTCAGCTGAGGCTCCCTCTTCCCAGATGACCCTAGCTTGTGTCAAGTTAACAAAACAAAACAACAAAAACAAGCAGGCAAAAATATCAGCCAGCACACCTGGGAGCTTGCATGTAGCCAAGACGATGACAGATGACACGGCAGGGGACGGGGAGGCCACCACCTGCCTGTGTAGTGCACTCTGCAAACCAGACAGGCTTCCGTGCGCCAAATTTCCCCTGAACCATCTTTGGTGCAGCGCCCCCACAGCCCGGCTTCATTCTTTATGCACACACACACACACACACACACTTCCCCTCGAGAAGTTCCCACAGGTGATGCAGATTCCAGGTACAAATTCGCCACTAAACGAAAGACTGCCGACTGCCCAAGAGCCAGGGAGTGCCCATAAACAAGAAATTCCCTCTCCAAAAAGCACCACTGTGCCCATTCAAGGGAGCCATGTGCATGGTATCTTAGTCAGCTGAGAAGTGGGATGTGACTGGAGACCCGGCATGTTGAGAGAAGGCTGGGTGGCCAAGCTACATCCGACGGCTAACAATCACCTGTAAGTCCAGCTCTGGAAGGATCGAATACCCCCCCCCCCCAGTCTCCACAGGCACCAGGACCCAGTCAGTATATTCCCGTACGCATGCATATAATTAAAAATAACAAAACAGGGCTGGAGAGACGGCTCAGCGGTTAAGAGCACTGACTGCTCTTCCAGAGGTCCTGAGTTCAAATCCCAGCAACCACAGGGTAGCTCGCAACCATCTCTAAAGGGATCTGATGGCCTCTTCTGGTGGGTCTGAAGACAGCTACAGTGTACTTATATATAATAAATAAATAAATAAATAAATAAATAAATAAATAAATAAATGAAGCTATTTTTTAAAAAAGGCATTCCTCATTTAAAATGAGAGGTCATCAGAAAACACTTAACGATAAAAGCACAAGACTCTTTATTCATTTATTTTGAGGCAGGATCTCACTGTGAAGCTTAAGCTGGCCCAGAACTGGCAGCAACTCCCCTGCCTTAGTTTCCCCAGTGCTAGGATTACAGTAGTGGGCCACACCACACTTCCCTAAGCCTTTTTTTTTAAATCGCTGTTTTTAGGTACCGAGAGGAACTCCTTTGCTTAAACCTGAAATGAATAAGAAGCCACAGGAGAAGCAAAGCCGGGCCAGTCATCCTGGAGTGTCCCAGGGAAGGGAAAAGGACACATGCCTATCTCACAGCCCTCTCCTGTCTGTAACCCATTACTCCACTCAGCCCTGGAAACCGAGGCACTGAGAGTCAAGTTATGGTTTTATGCGGGCCCGAGGCAAAGCATAAAGCTAATTATTCACATCCCAATCTCTACAGAAGCACTGCAAAAGGCGAGTGTGGAGTTTCTCCTTATGGGGTAAAAGCTGTGGTTTGGATGCAGATTAAGCCTCTCTGATCTGAAAATCTAAATCCCACATATCCCAAGACACAAAACTTCTTGAGGGCGGCTGTGCCCCACGTAGGAGATTCCACACAGAAGCCCATGAGCCAGGTCACGGGCAGGTCGCATGGTCACTGAAAACATTACAGCGCTGCCTGCAGGCTACGTGCATAAAGTGTAGATGAAACAATTTAGTGTTCAAACCCAGGCCTCATCCCAGTGACATCCGTCTCATTACGTGTGCATAAATATTGCACAGTTTGACAAAATCAGAAGGCTGACATACCTCTAGTCCCAAGCATTTTCAACAAGGGATGCTCAACCTGTCCAGGGTAGTTTACAAGAATTTAAAGTTAAAAAAAAAATTCTGCTCAAGGTAACTTTACAAATGACGGGTTTGCTGAATATGTCAAGTCACACAGAGAAAGACAGCTTGCTGCTTAGAAAATCCAATGTAGGGCTGGGGAGATGGCTCAGTGTGGCAAGAAACTACCAGGGCTGAGGACCGTGGTTGAGTCCCTCAAATGGAAAGAACGGACTCCCTCAGACTGTCCTCTATGTGCACGGACACATGCACAAAAAAATAAACAAGGAAATGTAAAATTGTAAGATGAAATTCAATATAGATCACAATACAGGCAACTCCTTGGTCAGTTTTTTTGTTTGTTTGTTGTTTGTTTGGTGTTGTTTGTTTGTTTTAAGCTAGGCTGGCCTTCAACTTCTGGGCTCCAGTAATCGTCCTGTTTCAGCCTCCTGAGTAGCTGGGACCACAGACACTACCACATGCTACTGGCTGTTGTTTTAAGCTGGTAAAATCCTATAGCCATCTGTGCTCTGGAGTGGCTAGCCGGGAACCCAAAGAATCTGAGAAACTCAAAATTCTTCTGGTCATTAAAGTAAGATTCAGAGACATCAGGGGAATCCAGCTGCAGGCCATTGTCCAGGGTGACCTACACTAATGATCCCTTCAGTCTCCAGGAGAAGAGAAAATTAATGTATCAAATTTTTCAATAAAAGGAGGAGGCCATAGTGGCACACACCTTTAATCCTGGCACCTGGGAGACAGAGGCAGATGATCTCTTAGTTCAAGGCCAGCCTGACCCATACACAGGACAGCCAGGACTATATAGAGACCCTGTCTCAAAAAATAAAAATAAAAATAAGAAAATTTTAAAAATTAAAAATTTTTAAAAATTAAAATTTAATAAGAGTAAAATAGCCAATGTTAAATTCTGAGGTTATCTCCTTTCCCTGGTACTGAGCTGCCCCTTAATTAGGTCTCAGGACAAGTGGCTCTTTTGACTTAATGCTGCTAATTGGAACAATTTAAGAGAAGTTGGAAAATTCTTATGTTTTATTTCTAGTGGTTTGGGGTTTGGTTTTTTTGTTTGTTTGTTTTATTTTGTTTTGATTTGTTTTGATTCTCAGGTCCGAAAGCCTAGGATAGCTGACTGTCAGTCTTGGGGGCGAAAGTAACTGGCTAAATAATAACATGGCTAGAGAATATTAAAAAGAAAAACAGTGTTAAGGATAACAGTAGACCAGCAGTTCCGGAGAAATTCAAATCCACTTTGTAACTCATTACAAAAATGTAGACTGGTAAATACTTACTAACCTGACCATCAAAGCCGGCAACACTTACAGGCTCTAGACAACCTTTAAATACCATGCTAAGGTTTCCTATTTGCTCTCTTTGAAACTCTATATCAAAACATCAGACCTTTACACTGGCTCCATGCCGCTTAATTGAATACCATTAACTTGATACATGGGCTCCCTACCTCCACTCTCCCCCTGTCTTTGGAACGCAATGGCCTCCGTACTCCATTAAAAACCTCTCAGCATAACTTCAGCTACAAATCTTGAGGTTTACTGGTCTTTAATTTATGTATGTATGCTGCTTGTGGGTGCAGGTGCCTGTAGAGGCCAGAAGGGGGCATCAGTTCACCTACAGATCAGTTACAGGCAGTTGTGACCATCCAATGTGGGTGCTAAAAATGGACCTCTGACCTTTTCCAAAAACAGCAAATGTGTTTGTGTATGTGTTTGTGTGTGTGTGTGTGTGTTCTAATTTAATTTTTTTAATTTTATTTTTAAAAGACTTGCTTTTATTATTTTTAATTATGTGTATGTGCAAGTCTATACGTGGGAATGTACACGTGTTTGCATACCCAAGGAAGTCAGAGGTGCCAGACTCCACTGGAGCTGATACTTCACAGTTGCGAGCTGCTTGGAGTGAGTCTTGGAAAAACCAAACTTGGGTCATCTGGAAGATCAGTACGTGTTCTTCACCACCAAAGCCACTTTAGCCCCTCACGTTTTTAGTTTTTATTTATGTGTATGTGTGTATGTCTGTGCGAGCGTATGCCGTGTGTATGTTGTTGCCCCAGAGGGCCAGAAGAGCTCTGAGGAGCTCGTGGAACAGGAGTGACAGGTGGCTGTGAGCTGCCCAGGACAGGCGCTGGGAAGCAAACCCAGAGTAATTAGCAAGGTCTCTAACTGCTGAGCTATCTCTGTGCCCTCAGCCACAGACCCTTCAGCGTTCTCCACCTAGCTGAGGTAAGCAGGTAAGAAGACCACTGCTTTTGGATGGTCTTCCAAAAGAATCTAAGGCTTTTTTTTTTTTTTTAAACCTTCTGTAACACACTACACAAAGCTCTGTGCTACACCCAGCACTCAGGATAAATCTATGCATAAAAGTATTCAGGACAGAATGCCTGCATAGTTCATCACCATTCAGTTCACCCACCCTGTTTGGCCTCTCAGTCTCCCAGCTTGGGGAATGTGGATATCTGTGGTCACTGGTAACGGGTGTACAGTCTAGGGAGTGCCCCTCAGAGCTGGCACAAAAGTCAACCAAAAAGGGCAAAGCTTCCCTTTCCTCTGAAGCTTCCTACCCATTCCATGTCTTTTTAAAAAAGAGAGAGAGAGAGAGAGAGAGAGAGAGAGAGAGAATAGCAAACAGATGCCTTCCTGAGCCTGACAGCAACAGAAGTTCATCACACCTACACACCAGACGCGTAAAGGGGGCCAAAACCTCCACCCTGCTTAAGGATGAAAACGACAAAGACCCAAATTCCAGCTCTCAGGAAGTGAAGGCCGCAGGCTCTGAAGTTCAAGCCAGCCTTGGCTACAAAGAAAAGGCACAAAGCTAGCCCAGGCTATGTGAGACACTGTCCAAAAAGTACATAAGCCAGAGTAGAGGCAGCCACGCACACACGCCCTGAATTCATCCCATACCAGAAGGCAGTAAACAGTAGTAGGGATCGCTCCTTTGATTTTTGGCTGAGATCAAGCGGAGAAATATGAGGGATTAGCTACAGTTTGGTAGGGATGTAACCAAACCAGAAACAACACAAGCTGGGGTTAGCAGAAAAGAAAGCACGGACTGCTCTTAGAGGATTTGAATTTCATTACCAGCACCGCGTCCATGGCTCACAACCACCCCATCACTCCAGATCCAGGGGATCTGGTGCCCTCTTCAGAGACCTGCAGAGACCACCACACATACACTAATGATTTATTTTTAAAGATTTATTTACTTATTAAATATGAGTACACTGTAGCTGTCTTCAGAAAAGGGAATCAGATCTCATTACAGATGGTTGTGAGCCACCATGTGGTTGCTGGGAATTGAACTCAGGACCTCTGGAAGAGCAATCACTGCTCTTAACCACTGAGCCATCTCTCCAGCCCCACATATAATTTAAAGCAAAGAGAAAACAACTTATTCTTCTTTTCACAGAAAGAAAGAAAGAAAGAAAGAAAGAAAGAAAGAAAGAAGGAAAGAAAGAAAGAAAGAAAGAGGAAAGAAAAAAAAAGAGCTGGGTGTGGTGGTCTGAACTTTTAATCCTAGCACTTAGAGGGCAGAAGCAGACTGATCTCTGTGAGTTCAAGTCCAGCATGGTGTATATAGTAAGTTTCAGACTAGCCAGGGTTACAGATAAGACCTTGGGGATAGGGGCGGCTTCAGAGCAAGTTAGCTTTTTATGTTAAGAGCTCTGAGAGTGTTTAGTCCAGCTTATGTAAGTTTCATCACACACACACACACACACACACACACACACACACACACACACACACACACCATGGCATCTAATGAGAAGGTTCAAACCAAACAGTTTTCACAATGTCCTGTAGGCACACAGGAAAGGCACCTTTCTAGCTGCAGAAGGAGACAGTATCTGTAAGCACTCCAGGCCCCAGGCCCCAGCAGACTGGTTGATAAGAAACTCAGTGTCGGAGCTGGTGGCTGTCTTATGTCACTTGACACCTTCAAGCCTCAAGTCAGCTACTGCAGAGCAACGGAGTCTCCCAACCATGGCCTCCCCAAGGCTCCTGACACTCTGACAGGAGGTGAATTAAAGGCAGTCCGTTTCAGCCGGGCTCATCTGCTGCCTACTTTCTCTGACTCAGTTCTGTATTAAGTACTCTGTGTGGGTAAATCTGAATGTTAGAACTTGGAAAACAAGAGGGGAAAAAAAATGACCTTACAGATGATCTAATCCAGGCTTCAGTTGTACGACAAGGGAACTTAAAGGTAAAAGCGGCTCATTGGTGGCTAGCTTGAAGCGGTCCATCAGTGGCTAGCTCAGAGACACAGGTCATAGCAGCAGCCGTACTAGGCAGCACTGCACCATAATGCATGACCACTGGCTGCCCCGACCTGGGAACACCAGCGAAGACCTGAAGCAGGGAACCAGGGCCCACAAGTCTGAGCCTGGAAAAGATCCTGCGTCTCTTCAGATATGTCAGCATTCAGCAAGTTCATGGCACCCAGGAGACGCACTGGCTCCTCCTCTCTTCTCCCCGACTCAAGGAAAGACAGACACACCTGGCCGGAGAGCCCTTGGCTTGTTAAACTAGGCTAATAGCCTACAGCAGTGGCCACCCATGGGGAGCAAGTGTCAAGTTTATGAGTTAAGAGAAGTGCGATCTAATTAGGCATTTTTGATTACAGAGGGTTGTTGATGCTGCAACATTCCTGAACATTCAACTAGTTGAACCTTGGGATGGCTACTCCCCAGACACTAACACAGAGGAAGACCAGATCCACTTTGCCTCTTCCAAATTCCTGACCTACAGAATCCATGGATGTAACGACATGACTGTTTCAAGCTGTGGGACAGAGGTTTGTTAGACAGTAGTCACTAGAATGTCTGGGAAGTCTTTTTAAAAGTGAAGTATCCAAGATACACTGTTTCACTGTGCTGGTTAGTTTTGTGAGGGCTTGACACACTCTAGAGTCATCTGAGAGGAAGGAAGTCAACTGAGAAAAAGTTTCCATAGGATCAGGCTGCAGGCAAGCCTGTAGGGCACTTTCTTAATTATTGATTGATTGATTGATTGATTGATTGACTGATTAATATGGGAGGGCTCAGCGCATTGTGGGTAGGCTACCCCTGGACTAGTGGACCTGTGTTCTACAAGAACAGTCTGAGTAGGTCATGGGGAGCAAGCCAGTCAATAAGCAGCACCCCTCCATGGCTTCTGTATCAGCTCCTGCCTCCAGGTCCCTGTGCTGACTGCCTTAGATCAGAGTCACCTGGGAACTGGTCAGAAACGCAGCTCTTTAGGTGGGACTGTTTCAGAACATGGTAGTGACTTAATGTACGTTCAAGTTTCCAGGTTAGACAGAAGGGAGATTTGGCAGAAACTGGCTTTTTGGTTGCATTTTTTTCGATCTCCTCCCTCATCTGTAAAGAGCATCAACTCTTAGCTTCATCATCACGGAAGAGAATAATGTGTGGTCTACCGTGTCTACGACGGTATCTGTGTTAGCAAGCTTGGAGGAAATCCCTTCCGATGCTTTCATTATTTACGTGTGTGTGTGCACTCCACATCAGTGAAGGGGGTCCAGGAGGCCAGAAAAGCACATCAGATCCCCTGGAGCTGGTGTTAAATGCCAGCTCTGAGCTGTCATGCTGCATCTAGACACCAAACCCAGCTTACAAACTTACACCAAACCCAAACTTACAGCTCCTTGGCAAGAGCAGTAAGCACTCTTAACCCAAGCCATCTCTCCAGCCCCCCATGCCTTTCAGTTATGTTAAGGACTCTAAGAAGACACTGTGATTTATACGATCGTTAAGAGAAACAGCAGTAAGCTCTAAGAATATGGAAAATGGCTGAAAAGAGTGAGACGCAACAGACTATTTAATATTAAATTGAAAACTGTGAAAGACACGTAGCATGGCAAAGTACAAATCAAAGAAAAGCTTATCACAAAACCGTGACTGAAAATATTCAGATTACAGAAGAAAGGCTGAATGTAGAAAGGCTGATCTATTACAATCGTTGCTTTTCATTCCTTCTATTAAGTTGCTTTAAAGCAAAAGATATTCGAGTACTAAGGGGATTCTGCAGGAATACACGGGTTTGCTTTAATACAAGAGATATCAGTAGGGACAGTTCAGAAAGTATTTCCACTTTATCAATGACTTTGAACAACCAGTCTCATGGTAACAGGATCTCATTCCTGGATTCAGTCAAATGAAGGGCCTGGGACCGCAGTCTCAGATTCTTGAACCCTGATGTTATTGGAAAGGTCCATACTTGAGCGAGGGGAGTTGGTAAGGAGGAGTCATGTTCATTGAAGAGCTGGTGGTCTTGAGAAGAAGGGGGTTCCCTGTGAAAGTTCCATCTCAGGGGACTGATGGGCAGTAAGGGCTTGTGTGGGGAGAGAAAGGAGAAGGGAGACAGGAAGGCTACACACTGCAATTTACTTGTGGAGATTTAGGAAGTGCGACTTGACTACTGGAAGTAGGTGGCTTAGAGGGTGGCCTTTGAAATCAGAGCCCAGCCAGCCCCTAGTGCCTGCTGCACTCTGGTGCACATTCCTGCCCTCAGGAACTCTGCCAAGCCTTCCTCACCAGATGGACTGAGACCTTCAGAAACCGTTACACAACATAAACATTTTCTGACTTAGGTTGTCCCTGCCAGGGATTTTGTTCATAACAACTACACAAAAATGGTCAATACAAGTGATTGGACCGCTCAGATTCTTTGGCCCGCATCAGCCCGGGTTGACCATTAAAGACTTAAGTTTGTTCAAAGGAAATCGGGCTTATTTCAGGCCTGCCAATCTTGCTGGGCTCTGTGAATCTGAAGTAAGAGTTAACTGTTACCGTTATGACCGTTTAGGTGGGGCTTCTATTTGGAACTTGGAATTGACGGTGTTGGGCCAAAGAGGACAGACAGACAGATTAGGAAGCTCGGACAACTTCCAAGAAGGGTGAAGAGAGTGGTTCTCTCAAGACTCAAGGGAAAGACCAGTCCTGAGTGTCTACACAGACCTCCCCACTTCCTTGGGGGATCTTAACAACAAATACTAAACCTGCAACATTTTCCAAAAGAAATTTTAGGGAAAGAGAAGAAAACCTGACTCTGTCTGCTGCTACCTTGTCGTTGGGTGGTTGACACCATTGAAACCAATTCCAAAGAGGAATTTCTTTTTATATCTTTCAAGTGTAAATTTCCTGAAATGTTTTATATTGTGACTTTCTTTGAAGACCCCTTTGATGGATATCATAGGTCAACCCACTTGTTTATTTATTTAAAATTATTTTTAAATTAGTTTTTTGGGGGGAAGATTCTTGTGTAATCCTGGCTGTGTAGGGGAGAATGGTCTTAAACTCCTAATCCTCCTGCTTCTACTCCCAGAGCCCTGGGATTACAGGCATGTACCACCACTCCTAGCTAAATCAACTCTTGGTTGTTAAAGACTGTTTACATACAAAGTCCAGCACCCTTTCCTTATTGGCTTCCCTGCTGTCTGTTCCAGTTAATTTCTCACACTGCTGAGGTCACAACGGGATCTGAGTGTTTCTGGGTGTCCTGGCTGTTTCTCAGCTATTCCATTTCCTTTGCAGAGAAGGTTCTGGAAACAGCTTAAATTCTAAACACATAAAAACCATCTCTGCTCTGGCTCCCAGGAAGATCTGGGGGAAAAGGCAGCATTGTAAAACTCTGAGCAACCTTGAAGTCTCTGGGATGCCTACTATTCGAGTTGACTTATTTCTGTAAATTTTCCTCAAGACCTGAGTGCGTGGCATGTATAATCTTTCCTACCAGTTGAAAACAATCCTCCAAGTCTTCCGTTTATCTCTCAAATTGCCAGAAGCCGCTAACTGGTGGAATAATACAGTAGCCAGCCCAGGTGGTATCATTCTCCTTAGGGATTTTTTTAAACAGCCCAGTAGGCATATGCCTCTGAAGGTAACAGGGATAAGACAAGTAATGAAATCTTTGCCACAGTAATACACACACTCAAACACACACACAGACACACACAGACACACACATACACACTCAGACACACAGACACACACACAAATACACACACATACACACACACATAAACACAGACACACACAGACACACACACACCTAAACACAGACACACACATACACACACACATAAACACAGACACACATATACACACAGACACAGACACACATATACACACAGACACACACAGACACACACACACAAACACACACAGACACACACATAAACACAGACACAGACACAGACACACACAGACACACACACACACACACACACAAAATTAAAGGGATTTTCTTCCCTGGCATTGTGTCCTAAAGACCTTCATCGCCATCCTTAGTCACCGATACGTTGAGCTCCAGCCTTTACCTGTGTTTCTCTTGTTTCCATTTTTCTTGCCGTGATGTAAAGTAGAAAGGGAGGCTAACACCAAGGCTTTAATAATAGATAACCACACCAGCAGAGAGAATTTACAGATGCATCCTGTGCCGGGAATGAAGAAGCCAAGGTCTGCAAACCCTTGTCCCACAGACACCAGAGACCGCAGAGATAAGGCTGCACATCACAGACATAAGGGACCAAAACAAGCCCAGGGATCCACGGGGGAAGGAGAGGGCAGGGAACAGGACAACAGACTAATTAGCATCCTCAGACAGAAATTCCACAATAAACAATCAAGGTACTACTTTTAAAAATAACCCAAAAAAGGTTATCTTGGAAATTACATGATTGCAGGAAAGAAAAAAAGAACCTAAGTATTGGAAGACAGGTGGAAGAATCTCCCAGAAGGCAGTGCGGCACTCTAAAGGCAGGAGGGGCCCTGATTCCAAGGCCAACTGGGCTCCAGGGTGAGTTCCAAGCCAGCCTGGACAGCACAGCAAGAGCATCTCAAAAATAAAGCAAACAAAAAGGAGTCCGGGAACGGTCCAGGAGAAGCAGTGTAAAAAATAAAAAATAAAAACCAGAGCCTACAATCTCAATAAACCTGTGTTTCATTCTGTTGCCAAATTAGATGTTTGTGACTCATTAGTGAGTTGTGGGGGAAAGTTCACATAGTCCCAACCACCATTTTTAAGTGAATTGGAAGAGAAATAAAATAGCCATTGTGCATTAAGGGTGTACTTACACAAGCCCTTAAAATACATGTATACACTCAAGTCCAAAATAAAAAGTCTAGTCTGAAGGGTGGGCTCACCCACAATAAAGTTGGGCAGGGAGCTGGACTGGAGATTGAACCAGACTTGTGGCTTCACACACGCTGAGCAAGCCCTCTCCTTCTGGGCCACATCCCTCACCTCTGTTCTGGTTATGTTTCAGGCAGAGTCTCAAGTCAGACCAGGCTGGCAAGGGAACTCACTCTGTAACCCACGACAGCCCCAACGGCAAGGTAATCCTGTCCCTTGGCCTCCTAAGTGTTCTGGGATCACAGTTTGGAACCATCACACCCAGTCCCCCCCCCCAAAATTTTTTTAAATCTCTTATACGAGATAATTGCTTTTAGTCCTCTTTTTAAAAATGAGATTTCGATGAACCTTTATTTTAAAACAAATTAGAAATGCTGACGGCTGATGGAAATATCTCGTGGTCGTGCTCCTTCTAACTCCAATATCATTCGAGAAAATGCCCTCCCGCGGCTAGCAAAACCTCAATGTTACCTTACGCTCACATAACCACCTTGGTAATAAAGTCAGAGGGGGAGGTAGTACCACAAATAGACCAGAACTCGGGTCCTCAAAATGATTTTGTAACGTGGGAGGCCGATGACTCTTTAGGGATCTGTCTTGCTAATTTTATATGACTGTGGGTAAAACTTAAAATCTCTTGAGCAAGGAAACCATTCTGGAATCATACGCCATGTGATGTGTGAACTGGAAAAACACGCTGTAGCTGGCTAAGTGGCGTTCACACCTCACCCTCTTTCCTATGTTTCTCACAGTACACTCTGTGTGCCATGTGGGAAAAAAAGGGTAGAAAATGACTCCCTACTAAGAGCCCATATTCTCCCCGGTTTGCCTTTGCTGCTGCCGTTTCTCGAGACAGGGCTTCTCTGGGTAACAGCCCTGGCTGTCCTGAACTTGCTCTGTAGACTAGGCTGGCCCCGAACTACAAGAGAGTGTCCTGCCTCTGCCTCCCAAGTGCTTGAACTAAAGGCCTGTGCCACCATGCCAGGCTTTTAGTTTAGTTGTGCTTTTGTATTTTTGTCTTTCCGGTTTTTGTTTTTTGACAGAAACTCACTTTTTAAATCATGCTAGCCACAAGCTCTCAATGATCTCCCACTTTCCAAGGTCTGGGATTACAGGTGCAGTTAATATATCCTTTTCCTCCTTGGTTAGGAATAGGTACAAACTTCCCTATGATGCCTAATTCCAATTTACTGACATAACAGTATAACCACATCTCCCAAGGAACCTAAGTTTTATTGTATTATTTTGCCAATGCATAAGAACCAGATCCATAACCCAAAGACCCATATCTTTAAAAACCACTCTTATCATCCGGGGTAGATGTAAAAAACAAATGAGTCATCTTCCTATATTAATATTAAAAGATATCAAAAGTCATTTAAATATCTATAAGCAAGATGCATGCTTCTGTGTATACGTACAGATGTATTCTTATACTTTCAGAAAAATGAGTCATAAATAAACGAGAAAAGAGACAGATGCGGTGGCACAGGTCTGTAATCCAACAATTGGAAGGCAGAGGCAAGAGGGTCGAGGGTTCAAGGACACCCACCATTAGTTACCATGTTCGCGGCTAACGTGAGCTACTTGAGACCTTGTCTCATTAAAAAAAAAAAAAAGCAAATGAGTAAAACGAAGTAAGGAAGGAAAGAGAACGGGAAAGGAAAGGACACGGCCGGGGGTGGGGGGGGGGGGAGAAGAAGACTCTGCTTGGCATACTTCATAACATACTCTGCACAGATGGCAGAACGACAGGATTCTCAATCTGCACCCAAGGAAAACTGCCGTGTCAGCGTGTCCCACTCCTCACCCCACATTCCGACACAGAGAGCTGTTCAGAAGAGATCTGTGGTAGGAAGGTTTCCACGTCCCTTAATAAAGGACTCTGACCTCACCTTGCAGAGTAAACCTATCTATGAGCAGCCCGATGCCAGCTGCCTACCCTGGGTGGCAGCTATGGCTCCCCCTGCTCTTGTCATGGGGCAGCTGTTACACACCAGGTGCTGTATGGGACCTTGGGCACAAGGGGAATCAGTACAAGGTACCTGCCTTCAGGGAGTGCACAGACTCCGGCAGAGACAGATATGGGAAATTTACAAATAATACAGTGTGCACAAAGGCAGAGTGTACACCTTTGCAATTACCACAGTGCATGTAAAATATTTTCCCTCTCTCTTCCCACAGCTCTCCAAGGTGACGGCCTCTGGTGTAAGTGCTGATCTGCAGTTGTCTTGGGTTCCTCTGGGTCAAGCATGGCACCGGCAGGAATTTTGTGCCCGCCTAACAGCAATGCTACCGTATTATGTGAAACAGATCGTGTAGGTCTTTGCGTTGTAGGCTGACAAACAGTATGTGGATCGGCTATTAACCTGGACCTATGCCGTGTTCTAATGCTGGAATTTCAGCGTCGAGACAAACATCCTTAGTCTGACAAGCCCTTTGATCTTTCGGTCCTCACTGACACAGTCCCACAAAAGAAGGAATGAAAGCTAAGCCTGTTTCTTTTCTTAGAAATCAATGGATTTATTCTCCCTTGTTCTTATTGGTAAACACCAAAGACTTTGACCCAGTAACTCTGAGCTTCTGTGAATGCGTGGGTAATCTTTTGCAACCTCAGAAAAGCACTACTTCTCAATCTGACAAGTTGCCAGTATTTATTTAAGGACCTCTCACTTTTCAGACCTAAGAATTCCCAGAAGATTTCATTACAGTGTCGGTATTCTACCCACTCGCCCTTTCCCCTGCTCTGAGCTCTATCCAAAAGTACGGCCAGCAAATATACCATAAAGTGCAGTTGTGATTACCAAGCCACAGCGAGGGAGGAATTGTTTCCATTTTTAAATACACTGTTGCTTTAAGGGGACGTTCCTTGAAGAAATATGAAACCCTGCCACAGCGTGGACATCAAAATGTACTCGGTGTGGTGTGGTGTCGTTCTAGCAAAGACACCGGTCGTTCTAACCTGAACGGAGCACCCTGCATTGACTCCTCTCAGGTCTGGAAACAGAACGGCCAGTAGGAACACGAGTAGACCCAGAGAGGTCCCATCAACCACACGGAGAGTCGGGTCTGTGAGCCCAGAACAAGAGAGCACCCCACAGTTCAAGTCAATTCTACCAGCTACAGATAAGGGTCCACCCGTGTTGGCGTGCCAATGGATAGATGCTCAGGCCACACTCCCCACAAGCTCTCACTTTAAAATGATCTAGCACAGTGGCTCTAAGCACGACCAAGTGATATTTTAGCATTTACCACCAACCATCCAGAGCTATGGATTCTCTTCAAACCCCGCAAAACTAAGCCTTTTTCTATACACGAATGACAAGGCTCTACTTCATCAACAGTAGGTAACAGTGGCATCCCCTAGGGTTTAAGAGTGGCAAGGAGAGCAGATACCGGTGGTCCGGAGCACATGCCCAGTCTGCCTACCGATCAGGGCTCCGTCCCCAAGAGCTGAGAATGAATGAATGGGTGGATGGATGGATGAATGGATCCACTCACCCACTCACATACGTAAACACGAACAAACACAGACAACGGTTAAAAGTATGAAAAAAGTAGGGGAACAGGACACACAATTCCAAGCCAGGGGAACTGAAGCCTTGACTTACTAAGAGAGGCTAAAATAGTCTACCTGTTCCCCAGGCTGCCTTCAGAGACCGCCTTATTAAACAATATAGCAAGACCTAGTTTTAGAAGAAAAATAAAATGGCAAATATGGCATGGGCATCTATCTAATCTGCAGTTTATTCAGCAAATTCACTTATGCCCACCATAAAAATGCACCACTTACATTGCCATCCATATGTCTAAAAACACTGCTAAATATTTTAACGTGTCCAAAAATACTGTCCAAGGATACATCCATCATTGTGCGTAAAGTTGCATACACATCTTTAAAATAACTTAGCCATTAAGTTACTGTAAGAATCTGCTGTGGTGACTACAGGCCACTACAAGAGTCTGCTAGGAGATGCAGAATGTTTGCGAAATGAATGGAACAGGCCGGGCTCCGGTACGGAAAGGAAAGAATTCCCCATTCTTAGCCCTCATAACAATCTCATCCCCAAATTTAGCAAGGCTGGGCTGCAATGGAGCTTGATTACAGAAGGAAGCAGCTGCCTCGGTTAGCAAGAAAGTAACAAACCCTATTCCACATTCCATCTTCAGGGAAACTCTAAAGAAGCAAGATCCACTCCTTACCGAGTCCATCAATCAACAGGTGACTTTCAGAGACAAACTCACACTCATCCCCAAGCCGAACCTGAATCTCGGGTTCCTTTTCTATTTTTATAAGCTCCTACATTGCCGTACTGAATGAATCCCAACCAATTTCTTCTCAGGGGTTTAGCATTTAAAAAATGCCAAATATTCACATTATTTGGGGGGCATTTTCCCATACCATTGCATGAAACGCAGTAGAATTAATAAGGATCCCACAGTTACGACTTTTCAAATGCAAATGCCTTGCCATCAAGAAAATGCAGCCTCTTTTAACATCCCCCATGCCAGTGCCTAAACAGCTCCGGAATCAGGACTCTGTTTGTTTCCTTGAAAATCAAAATTCCGGCATTACTTACTGAAACCATCTCAACTCAGCACCTCCAACAACCTGAAGATCTTAAATGACCCAGCCTTGTACTAAGGTGTTTGCTGTATAGGCTCCCAGCCCCCATTTCATATACAACATCCTCAGACAGCTCTGCTAAAGCGGGCAAACAAGAATCGCGGGAGCTGGACTCCATCAATAGGGCCTTGGGTTGGTCATTTGCACGCTTCAGACATCGGCTTTCCTAAGTGAAAGATGTGGCCTGCGCTACACATCTCCATCCGGTCCCTTCACGTTCTAGGAGCCTGGAAGCCTAAGTGTTGTCTCCGGCCAGGGTTCCCTGCCTGAGAGGCATCGCTCTGTACGAGAGGGGACGAGAGGGGAGGGGACCCTGCACTTGCAACCGCTTCCCATATGAGCGTGGGACAAACTTGAAGCCACCCTTGCTAACAATGGGAGAGCGCACTCGGGTTTTCCGGGCTCAAACTTGGCAGTAGCCGGCGGGGTGGGATTTACCTTTCTCCCTGCTTGGTGTTGGAAGGAGGAGGGTGCAGGACCGTCTGGTTCCCTTCCATCTCCACCACGCACTTGGTGTTCAGTTCCAGCTCTGAAAGCACAGGGGCAGGGCGATGTTGCAAAGTGGAGCATCCGCGGCCGTAGCCGGCGCGCGTGGTTCGGTCCCGGCAGGCAGGGAGACGGCGCCCCGGGCACATAGTGGCCGCAGCCGGAGCCTGGGCGCCACCTCCACCCGGGGCCACGCCGGCCCACCCGGGTGTCCCCGATCCCCGGCTGCCCCTGCAGTTTGCAAAGTTGCCCCCCCCACAAGCCCCCGCCCTCGGCCGGAGCAGAAATGCAAAAGGAGCTGGGGAAAGTGGCTCACCTCTTCGGTTCATGGGCCGGACCCGGACGGCAACTTTTACCTTCGTATCCGACATGTTGGCGGCGCGCTGCTCCGCCCGACGCGGCCCCTTCAAGCGCCGCGCCGCCGCCGCCGCCGCAGCCGCAGCCGCAGCCGCGCGCCCCCCGAGCGCGGCTGCCGCTGCTCCGCCGAGAGCTCCGAGACGCAGCGCCGAGGCGCGCGGGCCATCCCGGGGGAGCGCGACGCGGGGCACGGCCGGGCCCAGGGAGGGGCGGGCGCGGGGCGGGGCGCAGCGGCGGGAGGAGGCCGCGGGCCCAGGCGCCGCTCTAGCCGCTCGGGCCGGGCTGTGCGCGCAACACCGCGGCCCCTCGCGGCCGCCCGGGGCCGGGCAGCGTCGCCATCTTCCGCTCCGGGGGCCGCGCCCGGGATGTAAGGCCGCTGCAGACCGAGAAGGGGCGCTTTACAAAGGCGAGCGGTTCCGGCCTCTGGGCAGCGGAGACCCGGGAAGGGGTGCCCTGCAAAGGCGATCGGGCTCCGGGCTGCTGGGCCTGGAGAAGGAGACCCCTCCTTTGAGCTGAAGTCACCTTCAGGGGCCGCTGTCACCCTCACAGCCAGGGCCCTGGGGCGGTCTGAGGGGCTTTGGAGAGGGTGCCGGGTGCGCAGGCCTAGTCCACACCATCCTTCCGCCTCCAGCGAAATCCACAGCGCACTGCCCCTCGGCGCCCCACACTGAGCTTTGCAGCGGTATTTTAAGCTCTTTGTGGGGAGCCGAGGCTAGAAATGAATTTGAAATGGACCACCAAAACCGTGTGTTTGTAAATACGGCGCTCATTTTCTTTCCCTTGCGCCCTTGTAATGGGAGGGGTCTAGAGGGCCGGGAGGGTTCATTAACTCTTACGTAAGAATAGAACGCAGCAGCGCGATCCGCGCTTCTGCCAAAGCCAGACCTCCCTGCCTGGGCGGAACTGAGGGAAGCAGATTTACTCTGTTTGGTTCAACAAGTGCTTGAGGGCGGCACTTATTTTGTGCCAGGCGTTTGGAAACGTGCTCAAGTCTAGCAGTTTGGATCCGGGGAATCTCGCTATGGTGTGAATGTCCAAATTCACTCATTCATGAACTGCTTTATGGGGAGTTTTATGGAGTGCTGACTGCGTGCGGTGCTGTAGAGACCACACAAGCAGGAACAACTTCGTTGGCTCTGGTCTCCAGAGGCCACACCGAGGGCGGAGAGATACTTATTATGGTAAACCACGTGTGGCAGGTGGTCTAAATATGAGGAATTCAGTGTGTCACCAACTGGTGCCCTGTGCTGCGACTGATTTGCACATGCGGTCTACCGCTGTACCACTGAGTCACACCTCCAGCTCGCAGGAAGCCTGGCTTTAAGCAGTGCTTCCGCTGTTGTTCCTTAGTCTCCCTCACCTCGATTCAGGTGACCAACTATCTCAGGTCACCTCGGAGGGTCATCCAGCAGTCTGCCTCCTGGGTTCCTAATGCTACCCGCCTACTCTGTCCCTCCATTCAGCTTTTCAAATCTCTCTCTCTCTCTCTCTCTCTCTCTCTCTCTCTCACACACACACACACACACACACACACACACACACACACACACACACACACACGACAGACACTTTTGTAGACTCTTGGCTAGAGGCCCTGAGCTATTTCTTCAACAGGATTCACAAACCCCTGAGGCTCAATTCTCACCTTTGAATTACTGCGACATCCTCTTCACTGCATTTCCTAGCTTTGCTTCCTATACTCTTTCCTGTATCCGGCTGCCAGGAAATTAAAATTCTGTACTTTGATTATATATGTTCTTGTTTTTTTTTAATCCTTTTAATCTTGATTATATATTGTATATATAATCAATATTATATATTGTATATATAATCAATATATTGTTTTATATATATGTATATATATGTATGTATATATCAAGAGGCTGAGATCAGGGGTTAAGGATACTTGCTGCTCTTTCTGGAAAACCAACACCCAGCTGCTCTCAAATATCTGCACCTCCAGTTCTAGGGGATCCTATGCCCTCATATGGCTTCCTCAGGCTCAGAGACATACATGCATTCAAGCAAACGCCCATATACATAAAATAAAAATAAATCCTTAAAATATACATTGAAGTCCTATCCCCCAGAGCCTGTGAATGTGACCTCATTTGAAAGAATGTCTTTGCAGAAATACAATGCAGTCATACTGGGTTAGAATTCATCCTAAATCCAATGACTAGTGCCATTGTGAAGGAGAGGAAGGGGGAGTTCAGACACACACATGCAGGAAGGAAGCCAGGGAGAGAGAAGACAAGACGAGACAGATGCAGCCAGAAGCAGAGGACTGCTAGGAGCTACCAGAAGCTAGACAAGGAGGAATTCTTCCATGGAGTCTTCAGAAGAAATGTGGTTTTGCTAGCACCTTGAATTTGGAAGTGTGGCCCCTGGGTCAAGAAAACAAATATATTTCCGTTTGTTTTATACCACAGTGTTTATAGTATTATACTGTGGCAATCTTAAGAAACAAAGGTGAGAAACCAGACATGGTAGTACACACCTATAATCCCAAAACTCCAGACACTGAGGCAGGAGGATCACCAAGAGTTCTAAGCCATCCTGAGCTGAAGAATGAGATCCCCATCCCAAAGAAAGAAGAGAGAGACCCCCTCCTTACCCGTTTCTATGTTCTTTCTCATTCTGTACTAGTTCATGAAAATCTTTAGCAATTCTGGGAATCGAACCCAGGACTTTAAGCCTATTAGCCACACCATCGATGCCTCTTGTGCTTGAGAACTCGTCTCTGTTCTAAATGAAGTGAAGGTTTGGAACCTGGAGATGACATGAGGGGAAGCATCTCTTTAGATAATTCATTTGCAGTCTTCTCTCCATTAAGAGGGCTGTTGTAGGCTTCCAGATGAGAAGCCACATGGCCGGAAGAAAGTTAGCGATGCTGCAAACGGAGCAGAAGAAACAGAGGCAGGGCACTTAATGTGGAGATGAAAGTGGAGTGATTTGGCAAGCCACGGGATGTGAGGTGTGAAGCAAGCAGAGGAATGCACAATTAGGAAAGACCCTAAGTGGATAAAGAGAGGTCTTAAGGTGAGAGGGGTGTGGTTTAAGTGTTGCTGGTCAAACAGTTCCACTGGAAATGGCCCTTCCTACTTTCCAGCCTTCTTGGGCCTGAAAAGCCCCATCTACTCTTTACCTCTTCCAAGAGTTTACTAAATATGGGCTTGGCAGAACCAGTTTGTCCTCACTTACTAAGAATTGGGTCTTAGGCCCGAGAAGTGTCTCAGTAGTTAGGAGCACTTATTCCTCTTACAGAGGACCTAAGTTTGATGTCTAGCACCCACGTGGTGACTCACGGACATCTGTAAGTCCAGTTCCGGGGGATTTGATACTCTCTTCTGAACGCTGCAGGAACTGAGCATGCATGTGGTACACGTATGTACATGCAGGCAAAATACTTACATGCATAAAATAAAAATATAGTATATATTATATTATGTATGTGTATTTTATATATATATATTATTTGTGTGCATGTAGGCATTCCACATCAGTGAAGGGGGTCAAAGAAGTCAGAAGACCACATCAGATCCCCTGGAACTGATATTAACCGCAGCTCTGAGCTGTCATGCTGCAGCTGGAAACTAAACCCAGGTATGTATGTGTGTATGTATATATATGTATCTGTATATGTCTGTATATATGTATATATCATATACATGTGTATATATTATATACATATGTATACACATGCATATATGTATATATCATATACATGTATATTATTATATAATATATACATATATACATATATATACATACATATATAAAGTAAAGATGCCTACCACCAAACCTGGTGTACCAACTCTAGCACCTACCTACCTGGTAGAATGAGAAAACTGACTCCTGCATCACATTTCGCATGCACACACACACACACACACACACACACACACACACACACACACGGAAATAAACATAATAAAAATAATTATAGCTTTTAAGAGTACTGGTGTATCTTTGAAACCCTTCACACACACACACACACACACACACACACACACACACACACACACACACACCAAAGTTGCCCTGTGTCTTCCACTTGAATCTCCAGTTTCAAGCACACTGGCGGGTCAGGTCCTGAGAGAAGGCCTCTGTGAGGAGCCACATTTGTCCCTGTAGAAATCCCAGCTGGTGCTCTCAGTACTGTCCGTCACAGCTCGACACTTCCAGCCTGCCTCCTGACGCAACACATCCTTCAGGTATTTGCAGGTGACATTCACGTCCCTCTGCAGGCCTCTGGGAATCAGCACGTGCTGTTATGTAATAGTTCTGCCCCCACCCACACATTAGAAACTCTAAATGACACTCATGGACAGCAGCCCTCCCAGGTCCAGTGAGTCGTGGACTTGAGGAGGTCGGCTCTAGTTTTATCATCAGTGCGTACAGATGGAGCCGGAACAGCTAGGGGCGGGGCGATGGAGCTGAGTAACTGCCTGTCACCTCACTTTCCCTCTAGGAGCTCTCTGCGTGGGGAGGTATAGAGTTTAGATCTTGAGTAGCTTCCAACCCCCATGTGTTAAAGGCTTGGTCCCCCACTGGCGGTGAGATTTGGATCTGATCGAAAATTAAGTCTTAGAGACTAGCGGAAAGAAGTTAGGGCACCGTAGGCGTGGTTATATTAGAATACTGGCCGCCATCTTTCTTCCATTTGGCTTTGTGACTACCGCTAGGTGAGCAGCTGTGCTCGGCCACGCAATTCCCGTCATGGTGGTCGCCTCACCACAGACTCAAAATCAACGAAGTCAGCAAACCTTTCACACTGTAAGTCCTCCTCATAGGTTGTTTATCTCAGATATTTTGTCCACAGTGACCAAAGGCTAACCGCACAGCAAGCATTTGAAGGGCCGGTGGAATGTCTCCCGTCATTTCTGACCCAACTGCAGAAATGCTATAGTGGTGCGTCTACTGTCATCACAGGGCCACCTAGATTCAAGCAGAGGACCAAAGTTTTTATCTCCATGCGGAAATGTGAAAAGTTATATTTGAAGAAGAACACATAGGCATTACAGCCAGTTTATTCTTGTTGTTTTGTTTTGTTTTTAAATATCATGTCACATAATATACTCTTCCACTGTCCCAGCCATTCTACCCGGACAGCTTGCTACCAGAAAGAAAGGCTTCAGAAGGAGTGTCTTACCTCACTCACTAACACGGAGCCTGAAGCAGCTTAATTTTCTATTGGCTCATGAGTAACAAGTCGGGAATCCCGACTCCCACCACATATGCAGTATAAGATTCCATCCTGAGAACTGCTGTTCCTCCCTCCCCCACGTCCCCACACCCCACCCCTTGGATCCTTGTACAGGTGTGATTGTGCTGTGTGACACACACACACACACACACACACACACACACACTTGCTCAGTACAGTAATTCCTCATACTGAGCCCATCAGACAGATCCTTTGAGGGATCTGGTCTGAAATTCCAGGGGTGGTGAGGTGGGGTAGAGTTCTTGCATGGAGAATGTCAGGTATGAAATCGGAAACCTCCCTTTCTGGACCAGCAAATCTGGAGGAACTCTTCTGAGCCCCGGTTCCCTCATTTGAAATAATAGGATGGAGAGATGATGGTGGGGGAAAGATCCTGTGACGCTCTCATCACGGACTGAACAGCTGGTCCCTCCTGAAAGTCATCCTGAGGGCTATGGAGTAGCTGGATTCTCATTCTCCTTGGCAGGCCACAAAAAAACTGCTCTTAAAGAGGGCAGTGGAACAGTTGCCCAGGGACGTTTAGAGAAGAGAGGGTTCTCTGGACTTTTGCAAACCCTGCAGCCTTCAAATCCAGATGTTGCGATGGTTCATTTTAATCGTCAGTGTGGTTGGATTAATGCATTCCTCATGCCTGAGGAGGTGCACTTCTGGGTGTGTCCCATGAGGGCATTTCCAAAGATTAACTTCATTGTGAGCAGTGCCATCCCAAGGTCTGCAGGCCCGGACCAGATACAACGGGGAGCAGGAGGAGGCGGGATGGCAACAGCACTCACCATTTTCTGCCTCATGAGTGCTGACACACGTGACCCGACTTTCCAGCTACTGGGCTTTCCATGCCACCGTGGACTGTATCCCCTCACACTGTGGGCCAAAATAAAGCTGTGTGCCCACCCCACCACCACCAAGCTGTATCTTTCAGGTATTTGATCCCAGTGATAAGTAGCTGACAGAGGCCCCACCAAGGAGGAGCATCCCTGCCTCCAGGCTCTTATGGGGAGGGTGGAGTTAACACGGGCAAACAGGCTGAGACAGAGGAGACATGGGATGCTCAGGAGACAGCCAGTGTTGCATGTTGAGTGTCAATAAACTCCACAAACTAGTGCAGGCCCCACCCTTCTACCTTTCATCCAGCTTCTCCCTCACTGAGGGCATAGGCAGAGTTGAGTACACACATGATGTAACATGAAGGGATGTGGAAGGTACCAAGATTGGGAAGGGTAAGAATCCACAGAGAGGTCTTGCAGTCCAGGTTTACACTCCAACTTGGCCACCCGACAACTGTGTGACCTTATTTAAGTCCTTACCCCATGCCACCCTCCATTTTCTGAGCTCTAAAATGGCGTGGGTGAGGGTTGTTTATGTTACTGAACCACACTCACCTAGAGCGGTATCTGGTATGGGTATGTGGTGTTGGCCGAATCACCCTTGAATTTATCATCATCATTATCATCGCCATCACCACCTCCACCACCATGAGCAGCATCATGTCCACTATATTTTTTACGATTTTTTTTTAATTCCATATGTGTATGTTTTACCTGCATGGATCTAAGTGACTACATGTGCCAAGTGCTACTAGAGGCCAGAAAAGTTACAGATGTGGGTGTTGGGACTAAAATCCCAGCCCTCTGCAAGAGGGAGGTGCATTCTTAACAGGTGAGGCATAGCTCCAGCCCCAACATCACCTGTTCATTGACCCAGGTTTCCTTCCTTCAGTGAGCCGGGGTTACTCACAGCAGATGGATGAGTGGATGAGTCCCCCCCTCCCCCCCCAAATACTGGTCGAGTTCCCACTGAATGCCACACTGTGGCCTGAAAACCAACCCTGAAAGGGTTGTTTCCCGCCATAGCTAGAGCCCCTCAGAACAGCCGAGTATCCACTGGAAGTCACAGACAACATACCTCCTACCCAGCTGCAGTGGGCTCTTTAAGCTTCTTTGATTGTAAGGGCTAAGGTATGTGTGTCCCCATCTCCCACCCCCAAAAGTCCTCAAAGACGGCGGGAAGCATAGATTAATAGCAGTTATCTAAGAAGGCCACAGAGTCTGTCTGGGTGGATCCCCAGCAGAGAACCTGTAACCCTCTAATTTGGTTTGTTTTTCTTTTCCTATCCCTGTTTAGTTAACTGAAATAATCAGGGGGGTTTTAGAGCAGTGGTTCTCAACCTGTGGGTCTGGACTCTTTGGAGGGGGTCCAGTGACCCTTTGCTAGGGGTCACCCAAGACCATCAGGAAACACAGATATTTACATTATGACTCCTAACAGTAGCAAAGTTACAGTTATGAAGTAGCAATAAAAATCACTTTATGGTTGGGGGGTCACCACGACAGGAGAAACCACATTAAAGGGTCATAGCATTGGGAAGCCTGAGAACCACAGCTCTGGGGCTGGACAGATAGTAGCTCCTCCTGGAGTCAGTCTGAGGAAAAGAAGCCTGGAATAAAGCCGTAACCTGAGATCAGAAGCTGCCATGCAGGAGAGAGGGTTGGTCTAAAAACCTCTAGACTGGGGGTGGGCTCTGAGACAGATGGTGACTGCTCCCCACAACACAACTTGGCCCAGACATTTTTTCAAAACTACTTCTGCATATTCTGAAGTCCACCATGACTAACCATTGCTGCATATCCCAGCTTGTAAGATTAATGGTGGGCAGCTTGTAGGATTAATGGTGGGGTCCCGCATCCACTCCGGGGAAGTTTGACCGTGCTTACCCAGCCGCAGTCTGAGCGTGGGACACAGTCGGAGCTGACTCGGGGTTACCCAGGCCTGCAAGGAGGCCAGGGCCGGCTGGCTCTCAGGCTCTTGGGCATAAATGGAGTGGGGGCCCCCAGGGCTGGATCTAGCCTGGGGCTGAGGGGGAGAAAGGGGAGACGCTCTGTTGGTCCTGTGGGGAGTCTTTTGGTTGGACGTTGGCGGACTTGGGCTTGGTGGCAGCTGCCACTGGGAGCACAGAGAGGACTTCTGGGGGAAATAAGAGGGTGATTATGTAGGCGAAGGTCTTCTCCGTGGCTTCCCACGGTGGATCCCATGAAAAGAGGCAGTCTATGGTTTCAAGATGTTTATTGTCATGGCGGGATGAATAAAGCCATACCCCACTTCTCTGTGTGTGTATGAGATTAAATACCTTCTGCAGGAAGGAGTGTCTGGGAAGGGAAATTCATTGGCTAAGCCTCGAGGCCTTTAGGTACCCCATAATAATGGAGATCTGTCTTGAGCCTACCTGACCTGTGGTCACCTTACCTGTGAAGGGGCTTGGGGTTACCCTTATGTGACCGATGGTCACAAATCTATGGAGGGTTGCCGGCTAGTGACCGGCCTGATTTCTTGGGAGTCAGGTGAAACGCTTACCATCCCTTTCAGGGTCTCCCTCTTCAACCGGGAACCAGGTTGTCTTTCACTGCCCCACACCAGCAGGCCAGTGGGCAGCCTTTGCCTGCAAGCTCTTGCTTATGTACATATTTGCTAGAAAGTTCTAGCTGGCACAGATTTCTGTTAGAAACTAGAAAGCCGTAGTTTCTGAAGATAGCGGACGGCAGACTTCCGGGAACTCTCGCTTCGCCTGATTCCTGTGAGACCGAGTTCAAAGGCCATTTCAGCCAGTAGTAGGCTGTCAGGATGACCTAAAAACTGCCAATGGCTTAAGTCATCAGAGAATCAAAAGGTAATTCCAGGGCAAGCGAATACTCCCTAAGAGGCTTTCTATAAATCTAACTAAAGCAACTGCATCCGTCGGTCTGGGCTGAGTTCTCCACGGTGACCAGTAACCATGTAAAAGCTCAGTACCTCCTCCCCATAAATATCCATCACCACAGGGTCTGGCTCAGCTCTCATGCCTTGTGTTTTGAGGGCTGGGCTGACAAACCAGACTTTAGCTGAGACAGAGCTGACTCTGGGCAGAAGAAAAGGAAAATATCACCCAATGGCTCTCCACCTCGTGCAGACAAGACACACCAAAGACATTAGCATTTCCTTTTTCTTTTTAAAACTGTCTGCTATTCAATTTCCTGTGAACTTTATTCAACAAACGTTGCCATCGCCAACATCATAAATTTATGTCTTGAAAGTTATTGAGCTGGAGAGATGGCTCAGTGGTTAAGAGCACTGGTTAAGAGCTGCTCTTCCTGATGACCCAGGTTCAATTCCCAGCACCCACATGGTAGCTTAGGACTGACTGTAACTCCAGTTCCAGGGGATCTGACACCCTAATACAGACACATGTAGGCCAAACACAATGCACATAAAATAAGAATAAATAAATCATTACAAATGTTTAAAGAGAAAAAAAAGAAAGTTATTGAACCTCAACTTCCTGATATCCTGAAAGTTTATCTTTGTGGTAAAACATGTGGAGTTGGGGCACTGTCTCCGCCATTACTTGGTGACTCCATTTAGACTTCTTTCAGACATGTATTTTAAGAAGCGTCTGCGGGGTTGGGGATTTAGCTCAGTGGTAGAGCGCTTGCCTAGGAAGCGCAAGGCTCTGGGTTCGGTCCCCAGCTCTGAAAAAAGAAGAAAAAAAAACAAAACAAAGAAGCGTCTGCTGTAGCAAGTTTCCATACAATCCCTCAAATGGTCCTGAGTGTTAGTTTGTCTCTCCCTGTATCCTTCCCTTAGCCCTCTCTTCCCTCTCCATTTAATCCTCCCATTCTGGTCTCCCATTCTCTCTCTCCATAAGTATATGTTGTACACATATCTTCCTAGTTCTATCCCACCCCCCCACTCCCTTACTCTATACCTAACCTCTGTGGTTACATGCTTATAGCATGCCTATCAATGTCTTAGAAGCTAACATCTACAAATAATGTTACCTCAGTCAGGATGATTTTTACCTAGCCGTGGTGGTTTGAATATGTTTGTCCCAGGGAGTAGCATTATTAGGAAGTGTGGCTTTGTTGGAGTAGGTGTGCCACTGTGGCTGAGGGCTTTAAGACCCCCCCCCTCCCAGCTTCCTGGAAGCCAGTCTTCTCCTCTTTGCCTTTGGAACGAGGTGTAGAACTCTCAGCTCCTCCAGTGCCATGCCTCCCTAGACACTGGCTTGCTTCCTGTCATGATGATTATGAACTAGGTTGGGGATTTAGCTCAGTGGTAGAGTGCTTGCCTAGCAAGCGCAAGGCCCTGGGTTCAGTCCCCAGCTCTGAAAAAAAAAAAAAAAGATAATGAACTGAACCTCAGAACTTGTAAGCCAGTCCCAATTAGATGTTGTCCTTTATAAGACTTGCCTTGGTCATGGTGTCTGTTCACAGCAATGGAACTACTAAGGCACTAGCTTCATCCATTTACCTGTGACTTTCACGGTTTCACGTTTTAAAATAGCTGGATCTCATTGTCAAACATATTCTCACTGTTCATCTATTGATGAACATCTGGGCTGTTTCAGATTTCTGGCTATGAACATGGTTGAGCAAGTGTCTCTGTGGTAGAATGTAGAGTCCTTTGGGTATATACTCCAGAGTAGTATAACTGGATCTTAATGTAGATCTGTTGTGTGACTAAACTTTTCCTGAAGAAACAAGACGCATTCATCTACTTACTCCAGTTAGAGAACCCAGGACAGACCAAAATATGGATACCACAAAAGTCCAACTTGGTGAACCAATGAGTTTTGTTGGGGTTATTGACAGGAGTATGGGTGAGGAATTATTTACAGGGGCAGAAGGGACAGAAACAAAGGCAGCTGCATTACCAAAGCCCACCCCAACATGGGTGACTGCTCATAAAAGATGGGAAACCTGGACTCTGCACAACCTGCAGGTGGCTCCACAGTTTGGAGAGTGTTCTTCTCAGGGGCCTCAGTTGGTTTAAATGTCTTCAGGTGTCTTGGCTGGTTTGTGCTTCTTCTGGAGAGCTGGTTTCCTCTCAGAGTCTTCTTTGCAGTTCAGTATTCCCACCCTACCCCGCCTTTGAGAGGGACTCTCAGCTTTTATCCTTTACTCTGTCAGGAAGGGGCTCAGTGAATGTGGTCAGTTTCAGGGACTTCCTGAAGCTATTTTGTTTTCCTTCTTGCTTAGGGAGTTCCTCTGCAGGCTAGAATGTTTTGGTCTTGAAGGAAACTGCTAGACAACATAAAAGGAAACTGTTAGAGATCTGTCCCCAGCTTTCTGAAGAATTTAAACACTGATTTCCATAATGGATGTAGACTTTATAATTTTCAATGGATAAGGTAAATCACATGATCTACGTTGGTGACTGGTTCTAATACTTTTCAATCGGGAATCTGCGTGTCCAAATGCTAAAGGTCCTTGTCCCCACCTGTGGCTTGTCTATGAGGGAGTTTCCAGGGAGGTTTAATTGAGGGAGAGAAGACCCACCCTGAATGTGGGGGACTCTATCCCCAAAGGCCTGTGGTATTATGAGATATAATGCAGCAAGGGGGCGCCTGGTGGGCCCATGCCAAGGTGTGTTCAAGTAATTGTGCCATGCAACAGATCAGGTATAAAGGAGGTTTATTGGGGGAAGGGAGAGGAGTAAAGGCATCAAGTGAGCCAGGTAGACAGGCAGACAAATGGGAGTAAAGCCATGAGGGCAGAGAAGGGGGCGGTGGGACAGAGAAGGACAGAAAAGGGGAGAGAGAGATCAGCCAGGAACACATCAGGGTGCACCTGGTGTTGGCCGCAGGTAGTGACAAGCAATTGCTGGGCCGAGGGCAGGCCAGCAGAATTGACTGGACAATAATATGCAAATTTAGTCCGTATCGAAAGGGTCAAGTGAGGTGAGAGCCGGCGTTTGTCTCTCCCTGCTTCCTGACTCTGGGTGCAGTGTGACGGCTGGATGCTCCTGCTGCCACAGCCCGAGCCACTGTTACTCCATCTTCCCCACCATGGTGGGACATACCTCCAAACTGTGGGCAGAACTGAGTTCTTCCTTCTTTAAGTTGCTCTGCTGGGTGTTTCAAAGCTGGAGACAAGCAGTACCTGAAAGGAAACTATAGTGAACTTTCTCGGGCCGCCAGTGGTAGAGACAAGTCACAGAGACTTTTATATAATTTTAAGATTAGACCTTTCACTTGGACAGTCTTCCCAGCTAGCTAGTCTAAACTCATCCTGACTGACTTGGTCGTGACCTCCACACGGCTAGCTCTGTACCTCTCTGCTCCACTATGGTAAATCCTGTTGCATGTATACCCTTCCTCTGAATCCCTTTGTCTACCTCTTCTAGCAGGATCCCTCTCTCTGCCCTTCACTTCCTGCCCAACTATTGGCTGTCAGATCTTTATTTCAACCAATTGGAACCTCTGATAGAATTCTAGCTGGCCTTTAGGCAAGTGAGGAAGGACACAATATTTAAACAATATAAAGCCAATGATGGGCCACAGAAATAACAATATCAAGATCCTGTCAGCATTTAGCTCTTTGCCAGTACAGAATTAACAACAGAAATACAGAGACATACCTTCACACAATGTGGAGAAAGTTTACCTCAATAAGGAACTTGTAGTGAGGAGAAGGCTTAGGGGGCCCCCCTGGATGGAGGCTGCTGTCTATACACAGGTCATTTGCCCTGTCTGCTTCTGAGTGGGCCCAGCAGCGTTTCAGATTAGGGCTGTCTTTTTTCCCTGTGCAAAGGCCCTAAGCAGCTGAATAAACCCAGAGACCTCATCAGGAGACTCAGATCTCAAGGAGCAGTGTTCGGAGCTATGGAAACAGAAATTCTTCCGTCTTTCCTCAGACAGGTTTTCTTAGGACCTAATTATGAAGTAGCCCATTCCAGTAGAGTAGCATTTAGGGATAACTTGATGAAGATACCCTGTCACATTGGCGGTAGACCACGGTGCAAGGGGACAGGCTTAGTGCTTGAAAGTGGGCTCAGAGAACCTTTGAAACTCACCAAAAGAAAACCAAAGTGAGAAGAAGGCCCAAACAAGACAGTCCTTTCTTGTAGGATTTACCCTGACCTGAAGACTATAGTTACTAGCCAGGCATAGTGGTAGATGCCTCTAATTATACTGGAGAGACAGAGGCAGGGGGATCAAGCGTCAGAGGCCAGCTTGGACTCTGTAGTGAGACTCTGGAGAGAGAGGTAGGCAGAGAGAAGAGGATCCTATCCAAGTGGTACAGAAATTAAGAACGATCATAAAACACTGTGGGTCCCCTTAGTATTAAGAGCTTAAAGGGGGATGACGTTACAGTAAACATCAAAAGGATTACACGCTCTGACATAACCAAAACTGACTAAGCCATGGGTGCCTTACAGTGAGCAGGTAGCTATTTGTCCAGGTCTGTTGTCGCTACTGAGCTTGGCACGGACAGATATGCCCTTAATTCGAACGTCACAGAAGTTATGTCTTCTCGTGTGCTGGTGATGTCTCCAGTTCACCCGAAACCCCCAAAGTGACTATTTGACTATTACCTTGGCCAATATGGTGTATTTCATATCCAAATATCATTGCTTTCCATAGCATGAAGGACTGACACATTGGTTGGGGGGCCACACAGTGATTCAGACACTGTTTGCCCTCCCACTCAAGATGATGTCACTTCCTCTTCCAGGACCCGAGGGGATCTCCTGTTTGAACCACGAAACCCTCGGAACCTCTAGGACATAGAAAGCTATTATCGTAATTACTGGTATAAAGAGCCCGACCAATTCTCGCACGTTCTGAGCACCCTCTCACAGACTTCCGCTTTGATATTGCCCACATTTGTATGCAATCCCACGCACGTTTGTCCTTCTTCGGTGGCTTCGGGAAGTAAGGCGAAGTTCTCAAAGCCCCACAGAGCAGAGGCTTAAAAGTGAGTGTCTGTTCATGCTTCATCCTGATGTTCTGGAAATACTCTCATCAGCCCTGCAGGTTCACCGGCATCCTGTGAAATGAAAAGGCGCCCGCTTAGAGCCCAGAAAGCATTTGAGTGAACAGAATGAAAGAACACCATTGCTCCCCTCTTACCCACTTCAGTTAACACTGCTGCCAGGACTCACATCTGACAGCCAAGGGGATCTACTAAGGGTCACACTGGGAGCTTTGGCTTCTGCAAAGCAAGGAAAGGTGCAGGTTTATCTCTATCAGGAAATGCTGAATTACAGGACACAGCGACAGACTCGGGCTGGCAGGGGCTGGGAGAGTGCATCTCTGACAGAGAAGGCAGCCAGGAACTGGGCAGCTGGAAATTTTAATTACTGCACTCTATTCTTTGAACCGCGTGGGCTTTTATCCCACTCTCTGCATGTTTAATTCCTTCTCTCTCTAGATGGGTTTGGCCATATTAATGAAACCCAGGTGCCTTGGGCTCTTTGGATCTGAGCTTCTTGCTCTGTTCCTAGCACAGCAGCAAGTGCAGTCACTAAAGGGACATTAGCAGGCCAGAGCATGGAGGGACATAGCATCTTCAGTGTTTTCCTTTTCTCTCTCCCCCATTCCTTCTACCTTGCTAAACCATTAGATTGCATTCCCGAAGGAGCCACCAAGTTCTGTTCCCTTATTTGGCCACTTCTGCCTCCTGAGGCTGGCTACGGGGTCCAGCTCTCAAAGTATTGAAATCCAGCAACCAAAGCCCCCTTTGGCTCATCTAATTAACCTGCCCAATTAAAATTAAACGTCTCATCCTAACATGGTGTCCCCCCCCCCATACTTTTATAAACTATTTGCCTATGGGTCATACCTGTCTCCCCTCTATCTGGAAGCAGCCCTTTGTACCTCCGGGAGAAATATCCCTCTCCCTTTCGCCTCTACCTCCTCCTCCTCTGTTCCTCTCCCTTCTCCCTAGTCCTCTGTCTCCTGTTCTTGTCCCTCTTGGGCAAATAAGTCTCCTTTGTGCTGAGAACTTGCTCTTGGGGTGTCTTGGGTAGTGGCTGATCCTTTCAGTTACCCCGAGTTTCCATGGAGAACAGCTCCCGCAAACTCCCCAAGACGCCAAACTCTCTAGGTGCTGACACCGCTCGTGTGAAATATCAGTATTTGCATATAACCTTCATATACCTGCCCATGCACTTTTATTTTTAGATTTTAGGTATAGGTGTGTGGTATTCATATACATGTGTGAATTTGTATGTGTGTAAGCATGTGTGTGTGGGGAGGTGTGTGTATGAGCACACGGGAGTGTGGAGCCCAGAGGTGACATTGGGTGAGTCCAGAGGTGACATGGGTATCTCCTCAATTACTTCCTCTTTATTTATATATTGAGGCGGATTTCTTTCTTTCTTTTTTATTGGATACTTTTTAATTTACATTTCAAATGTTAGCCCCTTTCTCACTTTCCCCTCTGGAAACCCACTATCCTATCCTCCCCCTACTTCTATGAGGGCATTTCCCCACCCATCCACCCACTCACTCCCTCTCCCCTCCCCACCCTGACATTCCCCTACACTGGGGCACTGAGCCTTGGCAGGACCAAGGGCCTCTCCTCCCATTGGTGCCCAACAAGGCCATCCTCTGCTACATACGCAGCTGGAGCCATGGGTCTGTCCATGTGTGTTCTTTGGATGGTGGTTTAGTCCCTAGGAGCTCTGGTTGGTTGGTATTGTTGTTCTTATGGGGTTACAAACCCCTTCAGCTCCTCCAATCCTTTCTATCACTCCTCCATTGGGGACCCTGTTCTCAGTTCAATGGCTGCCTGTGAGCATCCATGAGGCAGATTTCTTATGGAACCCAGAGCTGCCCAATTCCTGCTAGGTTAGCCAATCAGCCTCCCCCCTCTCCACCGCCCCAACCCCGTGTTCACTTCCCTCTGCTGCCCCAGTGCTGGGATCAGAGCGCCTGCCCTATCTGCCTGGCTTTTACATGGATTCTAGGGACCCACACTCCAGTTCTGATGCTTGTGTGGCAAGCACTTTAAGAACTAAACCCATCTCCCCATATACTCGCTCTGTTTCCAGGACAGCAGCAAGTGCAGTCACTGAAGGGACATTAGCAGGACAGAGCATGGAGGACATGGCATCGTCAGTGTTTGCCTTGTCTTTCTCCCCCATTCCCTCTACCTTGCTAAACCCATATACTGTAAATTGTAGATTACTAATACTCAATATAATACACGTTCCATCTAAGCCATTGCTCTACTGTATTGTTTAGGTCATAATGAGAAGGAAAACATCTGTGTGTGTTCAGTACAGATGCAGTCTTTCAAATACGTCAACACACTGCTGACTGAATGCCCAGATGGAGTCCATATGAGCACAAAAGGCCAACTGTCATATCTTGTCTACTAAGTGAATTTGGGTCTGTTAAAGGCAGAAAGGTGGGGTTGGGGATTTAGCTCAGTGGTAGAGCGCTTGCCTAGCGAGCGCAAGGCCCTGGGTTCGGTCCCCAGCTCTGAAAAAAAAAAGAAAAAAGAAAAAAGAAAAAAAAAAGGCAGAAAGGTACTGGTGAGGGTGTGGGGAAGGGGTTAGTGAGAAAGACAGTGGAAATGGAGGAACTCAACGTGCTGATAACACTGAATCTGTTGGGCATAAGAAACGAGCCTCCCACCAGGTGGCACGAACCTTTAATCCCAGCACACGGGGAATTAGAATCAGGTAGATCGCTGAGTTCAAGGTCAGCCTGGACTACACAGTGAGTTCCAGAACTGCCAAGGCTATGTAGAGAAACCCTGTCTCAGAAAAACAAACAAACAAGAGAAGGAGGAGGGGGAGGAAGGGGAGGAGGAGGAGGAGGAAGGAGAGGAGAAAGAGGAAGAGGAGGAGGAGGAAGAGGAGGAAGAGAAGAAACTGAATGAATGAATGAATGAATGAATGAATGAAGCAGTAGGTTGGGGATGCAGCCAGAGGGCTAGAGTTAGAGTTAGAGTTCTGAAGAAGGACAGAAGGAAGTCTGAGGATTTGAGTCCCTGTATGTGGTAACTGTAGGGAGTTAATTACTTTAGACATGCTGTACCAGTCTACTGCTGACTTCATACAGAAAGGTTAATATATTCATTTGGTTGAAAAACAGATTCAGCATCCTCTCACAATAGTCAAGCAATGAGGTCATCCTGGGACTCCTTCTCCTGGGATCCTGTGTGTTGTCTCCTTTCTAGACGGGAACCATATCTACACAGCACGGGAAGTGGCTCATGTAGAAAGAGGAGCCCCTGAAACTAACATGGGAGGAACTGGAATCTGCTATTGTCGCATAACCTGTGTGCATTGTAAAAAGTACTGTCCAGGGGATTGGGCAAGGGAAGAGGAGCTGATAACTCCTAGACTGAGGAGGCTGAGGCAGGAGAATAAGGCCAAGGCCAGACTGGGCAGCATAATGAGTTCCAGACCACCCCGGGCTACAGAGTAAGACTGTCTCTTAACACACCATCTAAGAAAGAAGTGGGGGAGGAAGGGAGGGACAAAGGGAGGGAGTCTAGAAAACCCGGGAAATGGAATGGAGGTTCTCTCACTGTCTTGTCTCTTCCTAGTCATAAACAAAACGTTGTGACCTCCAAAGTTCCAAACTCTTAACTCAATGATATGGAGGAAAAGGAGAGTGATCCTGGCTGAGGAATCCTGTCTCTGAGGCTACTGTCATCTCCATATGCCCTGGGCCACTCTGGAAACCCAGCTACCCCTGCTCCCTTCTTCAGGGACTCTTGATTGTAAACTAGGCAGACGTATGTCCTATGGCTCTCCGACGTGGTTCGAAGTCTCTGACAGTGTAAAGGGATCTAGCAAGCTTCATTGCTGTCTACTGTTGTTCAGGAACAACCGCCGTTTGTTTGTTGTGCATTTCTGGGAGGGTTTCATGTAGCCCACGTCGCATAATCAAACTTGCTATGTAGTCGGGATGACTTAGAATTTCTGGTGTGTGTGTGTGTGTGTGTGTGTGTGTGTGTGTGTGTGTGTGTGTGTGTGTGGTGTCTGTGTACATGTGCTATGTGTAGTGTGTGTATGTGTGTGTGTGTGTGTGTGTGTGGTGTGTGTGCAGTGTGTATTGGTGTTTGTGTGTTTGCTTCTTTGTTTTAAGACATGATTGCATGAATGTCAGGCTGACTTCAAGCTTGCTTGCTATGTAGCCAGAGATGATTCTAAGGTTCTGATCCTTGCCCCCACCTCCCAATCACTGGAATTACAGCCATGCACCACCATGCTTCATTCATGTAGTGCTGGGGATGGAATCCAGGGCCTTATGCATGTTAATTAAGCAAGCACTCTTCCAATTGAGCTACAACTGCAGACCCAAGGAGCAAATGATTTTAGCATTCTAAATGTACCTGATATGTGGCCTTAAGTTGTGTAACCTTGCTGTCTCAATTCCTCGCCTACAAAATGTCACTGATGGTAAGACTACTTTGCAGAATTATTGGACAGATGAATTGAGATAAAGTCAGGGCTCTCCAGAGAATGAGACCAATGGAATTAGAGAAGTCTGTTTTAAGAAACTGGTTGCTATGGTTATGGTAATTATGAGGTCCGTGATGTGATCTATGGAGACCCAGGAAAGCATTGTCTGAGTGTGAAGATCTGAGAAGAGGGAGGTAGCAAGAGAAGGCCCATCGTGCAGCAGAGAGAGCAAATTGGCCTTTTATTCTATCTGGACTTTCGGCGGATTGGATGGTGCCTATACCACATTAGGGGAGGCTGCTTCGTTACTCCATCTACCAGTTCAGACACAGTCCTCTTTAGAAATACCTGCAGACACATCCAGAAATGTTCATTTAGATACAAAGGCTCTGTGTGACCCAGTCAAGTTGACACATAGAAAATTAACCACCACACAATAACGTACCTAAGATCACACCTACCTACAGTGAACATTTGGTAACTGTTAGCTGTCCTTATCAGGACCCACCAGAATATGTTGATTTAGTTGTTTCTTAGCTTGGATTCTGATCTCTTTACGGAATTAGAATTTAGTACAATAGTAGATCAACTGCAAAATGGGCACTCTGTGTTGGGGATTTAGCTCAGTGGTAGAGCGCTTGCCTAGCAAGCGCAAGGGCCTGGGTTCGGTCCCCAGCTCCGAAAAAAAGAAAAAAAAAAGGGCACTTTGTTTGAATGTCACTAGGAATATTTTAAAGTCCTGACTTCAAATGAATTCAAAAGGTCTGATAACATTGACTTGGGGGACACATCTTAGCCAGAAGCAAGTTAGCAAAAATGGAAGTGGCAGAAAACGAAGATAGACTGTACAGCTCCTCAGAAAGGAAAGAAAGAAAGAAAGAAAGAAAGAAAGAAAGAAAGAAAGAAAGAAAGAGAAAAGGAAAGAAAGAAAGAAAGAGAAAAGGAAAGGAAAGAAAGTGAAAGAGAGAGAAAAGAAAGAAGAAAAGAAAGAGAAAAGGAAAGGAAAGAAAGAAAGAGGAAAGGAAAGGAAAGAAAGAAAGAGGAAAGGAAAGGAAAGAAAGAAAGAGAAAAGGAAAAGAAAGAAAGAAAGAGGAAAGGAAAGGAAAGAAAGAAAGAGAAAAGGAAAGGAAAGAAAGAAAGAGAAAAGGAAAAGAAAGAAAGAAAGAGGAAAGGAAAGGAAAGAAAGAAAGAGAAAAGGAAAAGAAAGAAAGAAAGAGAAAAGGAAAGGAAAGAAAGAAAGAGGAAAGGAAAGGAAAGAAAGAAAGAGAAAAGGAAAGGAAAGAAAGAAAGAGGAAAGGAAAGGAAAGAAAGAAAGAGAAAAGGAAAGGAAAGAAAGGAAAGGAAGGAAGGAAGGACAGACTGGGTGAAGAATCTGAGTTCATAATTCCAAAGACCAGTGGCTGACAGATGCTTGGGAAGGTGTTGGGCATCATCACTAAGCATCAGGTGAACGTTAATCAAAACCTCAATAAGACATCGCACTGAGGCCTTAAGATACCTACGGTCAGGTAGATCAATCAGAGTTATCAAGTGTTAGTGAGAATAGGGAGGAAAGTCTGCATGATGATGGCAGGAAGGTAAGGTAAAATCACCATTAGGAGAAACAGGATGGAGTTCCCTCTAAAACCGGAACTATCACTCTCTCTCTCTCTCTCTCTCTCTCTCTCTCTCTCTCTCTCTCTCTCTCTCCCTCTTCCTACACACACACACACACACACACACACAGAATGTTATTCATATATGTATATATTATACATTTACATGTGTATGTATCTGAATATTCACATATTTACACACATATATTTACATATGCATATAGGCATATATGTACATATTCATATATGTATGTACACATATATTTACATATACATTTGTGTGTATGTGTGTAAATCAGTTGGAGGCCTGATCCACAGGAAGTAATTCATGCCTGGTACTGCGAGCCCCATCAAAAAAGCTCATGGCTTAGGAAGTCATAGGCCCTAGGGAAAACCTACCAGTGTTGGTTTGCAAACTGTACGTCTTAAAATGACTTCTGAATATTGATATTACATCACTAGGTTAGTGCCCCTCTCAGCCCTGGTCAGAGAGCTTCCTCGGCAGTGGGCTAACAGTTAATTCAGAGAATCATAATCTTTGTCTCTTGAGTGGTCAGCCCTAAATGGGACACGCAGAGCAACTCACCAACGCCGAGGCTCAGGGAACATTGTGGAATAGGGGGTGGAAAGAAGGTAAGGGCCGGAGGATAAGGACTGCACCGTGAAAGGTTGTCTCCTGGGCATGGCCTGGCTACTGTGCTCATGGATTCGCAGCCAGCTGTGGTCACCTGCACAATATCCAGTCAGCAAGATTCGGACAACACTCCACCCGGCGGCACTAACGGCACTAACGGGGCTCAGAGAGGCAACCCAAAACTTTCGTGGGCCCGCGTCAGTCGGTTTCCATTCAGCCCAGCGGGATGTTCAACTCGCACAGTGGTTATCCAGCGGATTACCCATCTATGTATCTTGTTTGAGTCCAAAGCAGCGGTAACTTTACCAGCATTTCGCTTTTCCTGGAGGGGAAAAGACACCTTTGCTTCCCTCCCATGTGTCTGCCCTTCTGAACTAGAAACCCTGAGCCCCCAGGGCCTTGCTAAACATCCCTGTGCATCCTTACCTTCACCTCTGTAGCTGTTCTTTCGGGTGAAGGGAACTTAAGCTGCAAACCCTTTCTCCAGGTTTCCCTCCCTGAGAAGAGGAGGATTTCCGCATCAGGCCCTTATGGTGGTTTTCTTTCCGGGCTCCCCCCGCTCTGCCGCAGGTATGGCTTTGTAACTTTAGAACGTGTCGCCCACGGGGTCCATGCCAAGATTCTGAGATGAGTAGAAGAAATAAAATTCTAAACTACGAATTTTCTCTTTAGAAGACAGAATTCCCTCACGGCTGTGGAGAGAGATGTGCGAAAGTGGTAGTGGCAGCCTGCACACGGGTTTCTAAAAATAGAGGAAAAGGAGACTTGTATGAAGACCGCAGAGACTCTCCTTGGCTAGGAGAATGGCTTCTCGCAGTGAGAAAAATGAAGTTCGAACATCTATTGATCTTCAAAAGGCCATAGCTGCTTGGACTAATTGCTTCCACATTTTACAAGACTTACCGAAAGAGGTCCAACCACTTTCATATTTCTGAATAAAAGAGAGATGAGAGACAGGTTTCCTGCAAGAACTTGTAGTACAAAGCCCAGTGGAATGCACCGTGAGGAACACTGAACCCCGAGCCAGACACACCTACCGAGGGTAGATATTTGGGGACCTGTAAGAAAGGTTTCAATTCGGACTGAGTATGTGATCGTGACTGAGGAATCACTGTTGATTTCGTGACATGTTAGAATGCATTTTGGTTGTGCAACTAAATACCCCACTTTGGACAGGGGTCGGCTCAAGCAGTTAAAAGTGAGTACCCTAGGGTTGGGGATTTAGCTCAGTGGTAGAGCGCTTGCCTAGGAAGCGCAAGGCCCTGGGTTTGGTCCCCAGCTCCGAAAAAAAGAACCAAAAAAAAAAAAAAGTGAGTACCCTAATAGTTTAGGTTTCCCTCCCTTCCCTTAGCAAATGGGCACTAAATGTAGACAAAGTGTTTATTATTATTAATGTAGCAAATTGTTGCCCTGGGGTTTTTTTTTTTTTTTTTTTTTTTTTTTTTTTTTTTTTTTTTTTTTTTTGGTTCTTTTTTTCGGAGCTGGGGACCGAACCCAGGGCCTTGTGCTTCCTAGGTAAGCACTCTACCACTGAGCTAAATCCCCAGCCCCTGCCCTGGGGTTTTTGATGAAGAGAAATTCGTAAATGTTTTTGAAATATTGTAAAATCAAATGTTCCAAAGATAAAAAGCAAATCGGCATCTCAAAAGAGAAGCTCCAATACGGAATAGTCAGTAAGTGCACAGGAAATAGATGCCTTCTGTGAATTAAAAGTCCAGGCGATGAGCCTGAAGTAGGTCACATGGGAGCCCAGTACCGAGCAGATTAAGTTTTAAAGAGAATGTTGTCAATAATTCACCATCAGACCCGAGTGGTTAGTTAACACATCACCGTGACCATGGCAAAGAAATCAGAAGGTTCAGCTAAAAATGCTTCACCTAGGTGACTCCCCAAATGTACTTCTGGATCAAAGGAAAGAAGGTCAGAACTGTGTCTTAGTATGTTCTCGGATGATTTGTAACAAAAATTGTTCAGGGGCTGGAGAGATGGCTCAGCGGTTAGAAGCACTGACTTCTCTTCCCAAGGTCCTGAGTTCAATTCCCAGCAACCACGTGATAATTCACAACCATCTATAATGGGATCCCATGCCCTCTTCTGGTGTGTCTGAAGACAGCTACAGTGTACTCATACATGAAATAAATAGATAAATCTTTTTTTAAAAAAATTGTTCAGATCCCTGGCTCTATGACATAAACGTTTAAGTTTACACATAAAGTTGGGCAGTTTTTATCTATAAGAACCTTTTGTATCTGTTTATTTCTTTTACCCTTTTCTTCAGTTTGATTAGTGGCCTTTCTTACTGATTCGTAGATTTCATTCTGTTTTAGGGAAGCCAGGTTTTAGCGACAGGAACTGCAAACTTTCTTTCACAGCCTTTTTTTTTTTTTTAGAACTACCTTTGATTAAGTTATTTTCCCATGTATAAGCAACCTTTTTTTTTTTTTTTTTTTTGGTTCTTTTTTTCGGAGCTGGGGACCGAACCCAGCGCCTTGCGCTTCCTAGGTAAGCGCTCTACCACTGAGCTAAATCCCCAGCCCCAGCAACCTTTTAAAATCAAAATATTTCTTCCTGTCTCTTCCTAGCATCTGGAGCTCGCCTCTCGTTTTAGAAGTTCTTTGCCTTGTGCTTAAACTTTTCTATCAGTTCTTTTAGTTTTGAAAGATGTATTTGTTTATTTTGTGTACCTGAGTGTTTTGCCTGCTTGTGTGTGCACCATATGTGTGCTTCGTACTCTCAGAGGGCAGAAGAGGGCCGCGGATCTGTAACTGGAGTTACGGATGCTTGTGTGGGTGCTGGGAACCAGTGTCAAGTCCCCTGCAAGGGCAGCTGTGGGCTTAACCACTGAGACATCTCTCCAGTTACCAACTTCTCTCTCCTCCCTGCTTCCCTCTTTAAAATATTTTACAGTTTATTTATTTTATGTGTATGAGTGTTTTTTTGAACACATGTATGTATGTATGTATGTATGTATGTATGTATGTATACATGCACACCACATGCATGCCTGGTCCCTGCAAGGGTCAAAAGAAGCCATTGGATCCCTTGGATCTGGAGTTTTAGATGGTTGGGAACTACTGTGTGGGTTTTGAGAACTGAACCCCAATCCTCTGCAAGAGCGACAGGTGCCATCTTTTAAGCACTGAGCCAACTTCTAAATCCCAAGTTCCTACATTTTTAATATTCAAATCTTTATTCTATCCTAATTAGATTCTTTTTTTCCCTTTTCTTTTTTTCGGAGCTGGGGACTGAATCCAGGGCCTTGCGCTTGCTAGGCAAGCGCTCTACCACTGAGTTAAATCCCCAACCCCTCCTAATTAGATTCTTAGGTAGAATATGTTTCCCCCAGATGGCTGGCTACTAGTT